>NW_028240192.1:0-36117 GCF_028749965.1 Puma concolor
CGTAGCAGGTGTTTGGGATTCTGTGTTTCCCTACTCTCGGACCTAACCCCGGAGTTTCTGGGCCGAGAGGAAGGGTTTGTTTCCTTTTCGGAGTCAGCCATCTGTCTCCTTGGGATTTTGTGCTTGCTGCATAGCCCCTGGAGGGGCAGCTTGGGATTCTGTGTCTCCCACTTCGCCAACATTCCCCGTAATTTTCTCAGCTTAGACCCCATGGACTGGAGGCTGTGTGGGATAAACTGACCCGTTCCTCTCGGGTACAGGCAGAGGCTTCAGGCATGATTAGCCATGGTAAGAGACAGCCCCGGGCGAGGAGGCCCGGGGCGAGGAGCCCCGGGCGAGGAGGCCCGGGGCGAGGAGCCCCGGGCGAGGAGGCCCGGGGCGAGGAGCCCCGGGCGAGGAGGCCCGGGGCGAGCAGCCCCGGGCGAGGAGGCCCGGGGCGAGCAGCCCCGGGCGAGGAGGCCCGGGGCGAGCAGCCCCGGGCGAGGAGGCCCGGGGCGAGCAGCCCCGGGCGAGGAGGCCCTGGGCGAGCAGCCCCGGGCCTGGAGGCCCGGGGCGAGCAGCCCCGGGCGAGGAGGCCCGGGGCGAGCAGCCCCGGGCCTGGAGGCCCGGGGCGAGCAGCCCCGGGCCTGGAGGCCCGGGGCGAGCAGCCCCGGGCGAGGAGGCCCGGGGCGAGCAGCCCCGGGCCTGGAGGCCCGGGGCGAGCGGGGCACTTCCCATTCTGGGTCTCCAATGCCTCGGACCTTTGCGGGTAATCTCTGCACTGAGTCCCCAGGGTCTGGAGGCTGTTTCGGGTCCTGTGAACCCTTTCTCTCAGGTACAGGGAGCGACTTCACCCACGGTGAGCCAAGGTAATGACTCAGGGCCTGGATGCCGGGTCTCGTAGCAGGTGTTTGGGATTCTGTGTTTCCCTACTCTCGGACCTAACCCCGGAGTTTCTGGGCCGAGAGGAAGGGTTTGTTTCCTTTTCGGAGTCAGCCATCTGTCTCCTTGGGATTTTGTGCTTGCTGCATAGCCCCTGGAGGGGCAGCTTGGGATTCTGTGTCTCCCACTTCGCCAACATTCCCCGTAATTTTCTCAACTTAGACCCCATGGACTGGAGGCTGTGTGGGATACACTGACCCGTTCCTCTCGGGTACAGGCAGAGGCTTCAGGCATGATTAGCCATGGTAAGAGACAGCCCTGGGCGAGGAGGCCCGGGGCGAGCAGCCCCGGGCGAGGAGGCCCGGGGCGAGGAGCCCCGGGCGAGGAGGCCCGGGGCGAGCAGCCCCGGGCGAGGAGGCCCGGGGCGAGCAGCCCCGGGCGAGGAGGACCGGGGCGAGCAGCCCCGGGCCTGGAGGCCCGGGGCGAGCAGCCCCGGGCGAGGAGGCCCGGGGCGAGCAGCCCCGGGCGAGGAGGCCCGGGGCGAGCAGCCCCGGGCGAGGAGGCCCGGGGCGAGCAGCCCCGGGCGAGGAGGCCCGGGGCGAGCAGCCCGGGCCTGGAGGCCCGGGGCGAGCAGCCCCGGGCGAGGAGGCCCGGGGCGAGCAGCCCCGGGCGAGGAGGCCCGGGGCGAGCAGCCCCGGGCGAGGGGCGAGCAGCCCCGGGCGAGGAGGCCCGGGGCGAGCAGCCCCGGGCGAGGAGGCCCGGGGCGAGCAGCCCCGGGCGAGGAGGCCCGGGGCGAGCAGCCCCGGGCGAGGAGGCCCGGGGCGAGCAGCCCCGGGCGAGGAGGCCCGGGGCGAGCAGCCCGGGCCTGGAGGCCCGGGGCGAGCAGCCCCGGGCGAGGAGGCCCGGGGCGAGGAGCCCCGGGCGAGGAGGCCCGGGGCGAGCAGCCCCGGGCGAGGGGCGAGCAGCCCCGGGCGAGGAGGCCCGGGGCGAGCAGCCCGGGCCTGGAGGCCCGGGGCGAGCAGCCCCGGGCGAGGAGGCCCGGGGCGAGCAGCCCCGGGCGAGGAGGCCCGGGGCGAGCAGCCCCGGGCGAGGAGGCCCGGGGCGAGCAGCCCCGGGCCTGGAGGCCAGGGGCGAGCGGGGCACTTCCCATTCTGGGTCTCCAATGCCTCGGACCTTTGCGGGTAATCTCTGCACTGAGTCCCCAGGGTCTGGAGGCTGTTTCGGGTCCTGTGAACCCTTTCTCTCAGGTACAGGGAGCGACTTCACCCACGGTGAGCCAAGGTAATGACTCAGGGCTTGGATGCCGGGTGTCGTAGCAGGTGTTTGGGATTCTGTGTTTCCCTACTCTCGGACCTAACCCCGGAGTTTCTGGGCCGAGAGGAAGGGTTTGTTTCCTTTTCGGAGTCAGCCATCTGTCTCCTTGGGATTTTGTGCTTGCTGCATAGCCCCTGGAGGGGCAGCTTGGGATTCTGTGTCTCCCACTTCGCCAACATTCCCCGTAATTTTCTCAGCTTAGACCCCATGGACTGGAGGCTGTGTGGGATAAACTGACCCGTTCCTCTCGGGTACAGGCAGAGGCTTCAGGCATGATTAGCCATGGTAAGAGACAGCCCCGGGCGAGGAGGCCCGGGGCGAGGAGCCCCGGGCGAGGAGGCCCGGGGCGAGGAGCCCCGGGCGAGGAGGCCCGGGGCGAGCAGCCCCGGGCGAGGAGGCCCGGGGCGAGCAGCCCCGGGCGAGGAGGCCCGGGGCGAGCAGCCCCGGGCGAGGAGGCCCGGGGCGAGCAGCCCCGGGCGAGGAGGCCCGGGGCGAGCAGCCCCGGGCGAGGAGGCCCGGGGCGAGCAGCCCCGGGCGAGGAGGCCCGGGGCGAGCAGCCCCGGGCCTGGAGGCCCGGGGCGAGCAGCCCCGGGCCTGGAGGCCCGGGGCGAGCAGCCCCGGGCCTGGAGGCCCGGGGCGAGCAGCCCCGGGCCTGGAGGCCCGGGGCGAGCAGCCCCGGGCCTGGAGGCCCGGGGCGAGCAGCCCCGGGCCTGGAGGCCCGGGGCGAGCAGCCCCGGGCCTGGAGGCCCGGGGCGAGCAGCCCCGGGCCTGGAGGCCCGGGGCGAGCAGCCCCGGGCCTGGAGGCCCGGGGCGAGCAGCCCCGGGCCTGGAGGCCCGGGGCGAGCAGCCCCGGGCCTGGAGGCCCGGGGCGAGCAGCCCCGGGCCTGGAGGCCCGGGGCGAGCAGCCCCGGGCCTGGAGGCCCGGGGCGAGCAGCCCCGGGCCTGGAGGCCCGGGGCGAGCAGCCCCGGGCCTGGAGGCCCGGGGCGAGCAGCCCCGGGCCTGGAGGCCCGGGGCGAGCGGGGCACTTCCTATTGTGGGTCTCCAATGCCTCGTACCTTTGCGGGGAATTTCTGCGCTGAGTCCCCAGGGTCTGCAGGCTGTTTCGGGTCCTGTGAACCCTTTCTCTCAGGTGCAGGGTGCGGCCTCATCCATGGTGAGCCAAGGTAATGACTCAGGGCTTGGATGCCGGGTCTCGTAGCAGGTGTTTGGGATTCTGTGTTTCCCTACCCTCGGTCTTATCCCGGGAGTTTCTGGGCTGAGAGGAAGGGTTTGTATGCCTTTTAGGAGTCAGCCATCTGTCTCCTTGGGATTTTGTGCTCGCTGCATAGCCCATGGAGGGACTGCCTGGGATTCTGTGTGTCCCACTTCCCCAACCTTCCCCGTACGTTTCTCAGATTAGACCCCATGGAATGCTGGCTGTGTGGGATACTCTGACCCGTTCCTCTCAGGTATATACAACGAGAGGCTTCAGCCATGATGAGCCATGGTAAGAGACAGCCCCGGGCGAGGAGGCCAGGGGCGAGCAGCCCCGGGCGAGGAGGCCCGGAGCCAGCAGCCGCGGGCAAGGAGGCCCGGGGCGAGCAGACCCGGGCCTGGAGAACCGGGGCGAGCAACCCAGGGCCAGGAAGCCCGGGCGAGCAGCCCCGGGCGAGGAGGCCCCGGGCGTGGAGGCCCGGGGCGAGCAGCCCCGGGCGAGGAGGCCCGCGGCGAGCAGCCCCGGGCGAGGAGGCCCGGGGCGAGCAGCCCCGGGCGAGGAGGCCCGGGGCGAGCAGCCCCGGGCGAGGAGGCCCGGGGCGAGCAGCCCCGGGCGAGGAGGCCCGGGGCGAGCAGCCCCGGGCGAGGAGGCCCGGGGCGAGCAGCCCCGGGCGAGGAGGCCCGGGGCGAGCAGCCCCGGGCGAGGAGGCCCGGGGCGAGCAGCCCCGGGCGAGGAGGCCCGGGGCGAGCAGCCCCGGGCGAGGAGGCCCGGGGCGAGCAGCCCCGGGCCTGGAGGCCCGGGGCGAGCAGCCCCGGGCCTGGAGGCCCGGGGCGAGCAGCCCCGGGCGAGGAGGCCCGGGGCGAGCAGCCACGGGCGAGGAGGCCCGGGGCGAGCAGCCCCGGGCCTGGAGGCCCGGGGCGAGCAGCCCCGGGCCTGGAGGCCCGGGGCGAGCAGCCCCGGGCGAGGAGGCCCGGGGCGAGCAGCCCCGGGCCTGGAGGCCCGGGGCGAGCAGCCCCGGGCCTGGAGGCCCGGGGCGAGCAGGCCCGGGCCTGGAGGCCCGGGGCGAGCAGCCCCGGGCCTGGAGGCCCGGGGCGAGCAGCCCCGGGCCTGGAGGCCCGGGGCGAGCAGCCCCGGGCCTGGAGGCCCGGGGCGAGCAGCCCCGGGCCTGGAGGCCCGGGGCGAGCAGCCCCGGGCCTGGAGGCCCGGGGCGAGCAGCCCCGGGCCTGGAGGCCCGGGGCGAGCAGCCCCGGGCCTGGAGGCCCGGGGCGAGCAGCCCCGGGCCTGGAGGCCCGGGGCGAGCAGCCCCGGGCGAGGAGGCCCGGGGCGAGCAGCCCCGGGCGAGGAGGCCCGGGGCGAGCAGCCCCGGGCGAGGGGCGAGCAGCCCCGGGCGAGGAGGCCCGGGGCGAGCAGCCCCGGGCGAGGAGGCCCGGGGCGAGCAGCCCCGGGCGAGGAGGCCCGGGGCGAGCAGCCCCGGGCGAGGAGGCCCGGGGCGAGCAGCCCCGGGCGAGGAGGCCCGGGGCGAGCAGCCCGGGCCTGGAGGCCCGGGGAGAGCAGCCCCGGGCGAGGAGGCCCGGGGCGAGCAGCCCCGGGCGAGGAGGCCCGGGGCGAGGAGCCCCGGGCGAGGAGGCCCGGGGCGAGCAGCCCCGGGCGAGGAGGCCCGGGGCGAGCAGCCCCGGGCGAGGAGGCCCGGGGCGAGCAGCCCCGGGCGAGGAGGCCCGGGGCGAGCAGCCCCGGGCGAGGAGGCCCGGGGCGAGCAGCCCGGGCATGGAGGCCCGGGGCGAGCAGCCCCGGGCGAGGAGGCCCGGGGCGAGCAGCCCCGGGCGAGGAGGCCCGGGGCGAGCAGCCCCGGGCGAGGAGGCCCGGGGCGAGCAGCCCCGGGCGAGGGGCGAGCAGCCCCGGGCGAGGAGGCCCGGGGCGAGCAGCCCGGGCCTGGAGGCCCGGGGCGAGCAGCCCCGGGCGAGGAGGCCCGGGGCGAGCAGCCCCGGGCGAGGAGGCCCGGGGCGAGCAGCCCCGGGCGAGGGGCGAGCAGCCCCGGGCGAGGAGGCCCGGGGCGAGCAGCCCCGGGCCTGGAGGCCAGGGGCGAGCGGGGCACTTCCCATTCTGGGTCTCCAATGCCTCGGACCTTTGCGGGTAATCTCTGCACTGAGTCCCCAGGATCTGGAGGCTGTTTCGGGTCCTGTGAACCCTTTCTCTCAGGTACAGGGAGCGACTTCACCCACGGTGAGCCAAGGTAATGACTCAGGGCTTGGATGCCGGGTCTCGTAGCAGGTGTTTGGGATTCTGTGTTTCCCTACTCTCGGACCTAACCCCGGAGTTTGGCAGCTTGGGATTCTGTGTCTCCCACTTCGCCAACATTCCCCGTAATTTTCTCAGCTTAGACCCCATGGACTGGAGGCTGTGTGGGATAAACTGACCCGTTCCTCTCGGGTACAGGCAGAGGCTTCAGGCATGATTAGCCATGGTAAGAGACAGCCCCGGGCGAGGAGGCCCGGGGCGAGCAGCCCCGGGCGAGGAGGCCCGGGGCGAGGAGCCCCGGGGGAGGAGGCCCGGGGCGAGCAGCCCCGGGCGAGGAGGCCCGGGGCGAGGAGCCCCGGGCGAGGAGGCCCGGGGCGAGCAGCCCCGGGCGAGGAGGCCCGGGGCGAGCAGCCCCGGACGAGGAGGCCCGGGGCGAGCAGCCCCGGGCGAGGAGGCCCGGGGCGAGCAGCCCCGGGCGAGGAGGCCCGGGGCGAGCAGCCCCGGGCGAGGAGGCCCGGGGCGAGCAGCCCCGGGCGAGGAGGCCCGGGGCGAGCAGCCCCGGGCCTGGAGGCCCGGGGCGAGCAGCCCCGGGCCTGGAGGCCCGGGGCGAGCAGCCCCGGGCCTGGAGGCCCGGGGCGAGCAGCCCCGGGCCTGGAGGCCCGGGGCGAGCAGCCCCGGGCCTGGAGGCCCGGGGCGAGCAGCCCCGGGCCTGGAGGCCCGGGGCGAGCAGCCCCGGGCCTGGAGGCCCGGGGCGAGCAGCCCCGGGCGAGGAGGCCCGGGGCGAGCAGCCCCGGGCGAGGAGGCCCGGGGCGAGCAGCCCCGGGCGAGGGGCGAGCAGCCCCGGGCGAGGAGGCCCGGGGCGAGCAGCCCCGGGCGAGGAGGCCCGGGGCGAGCAGCCCCGGGCGAGGAGGCCCGGGGCGAGCAGCCCCGGGCGAGGAGGCCCGGGGCGAGCAGCCCCGGGCGAGGAGGACCGGGGCGAGCAGCCCCGGGCGAGGAGGCCCGGGGCGAGCAGCCCCGGGCGAGGAGGCCCGGGGCGAGCAGCCCCGGGCGAGGAGGCCCGGGGCGAGCAGCCCCGGGCGAGGAGGCCCGGGGCGAGCAGCCCGGGCATGGAGGCCCGGGGCGAGCAGCCCCGGGCGAGGAGGCCCGGGGCGAGCAGCCCCGGGCGAGGAGGCCCGGGGCGAGCAGCCCCGGGCGAGGGGCGAGCAGCCCCGGGCGAGGAGGCCCGGGGCGAGCAGCCCGGGCCTGGAGGCCCGGGGCGAGCAGCCCCGGGCGAGGAGGCCCGGGGCGAGCAGCCCCGGGCGAGGAGGCCCGGGGCGAGCAGCCCCGGGCGAGGGGCGAGCAGCCCCGGGCGAGGAGGCCCGGGGCGAGCAGCCCCGGGCCTGGAGGCCAGGGGCGAGCGGGGCACTTCCCATTCTGGGTCTCCAATGCCTCGGACCTTTGCGGGTAATCTCTGCACTGAGTCCCCAGGGTCTGGAGGCTGTTTCGGGTCCTGTGAACCCTTTCTCTCAGGTACAGGGAGCGACTTCACCCACGGTGAGCCAAGGTAATGACTCAGGGCTTGGATGCCGGGTCTCGTAGCAGGTGTTTGGGATTCTGTGTTTCCTTACTCTCGGACCTAACCCCGGAGTTTCTGGGCCGAGAGGAAGGGTTTGTTTCCTTTTCGGAGTCAGCCATCTGTCTCCTTGGGATTTTGTGCTTGCTGCATAGCCCCTGGAGGGGCAGCTTGGGATTCTGTGTCTCCCACTTCGCCAACATTCCCCGTAATTTTCTCAGCTTAGACCCCATGGACTGGAGGCTGTGTGGGATAAACTGACCCGTTCCTCTCGGGTACAGGCAGAGGCTTCAGGCATGATTAGACATGGTAAGAGACAGCCCCGGGCGAGGAGGCCTGGGGCGAGCAGCCCCGGGCGAGGAGGCCCGGGGCGAGGAGCCCCGGGCGAGGAGGCCCGGGGCGAGCAGCCCCGGGCGAGGAGGCCCGGGGCGAGGAGCCCCGGGCGAGGAGGCCCGGGGCGAGCAGCCCCGGGCGAGGAGGCCCGGGGCGAGCAGCCCCGGGCGAGGAGGCCCGGGGCGAGCAGCCCCGGGCGAGGAGGCCCGGGGCGAGCAGCCCCGGGCGAGGAGGCCCGGGGCGAGCAGCCCCGGGCGAGGAGGCCCGGGGCGAGCAGCCCCGGGCGAGGAGGCCCGGGGCGAGCAGCCCCGGGCGAGGAGGCCCGGGGCGAGCAGCCCCGGGCGAGGAGGCCCGGGGCGAGCAGCCCCGGGCGAGGAGGCCCGGGGCGAGCAGCCCCGGGCGAGGAGGCCCGGGGCGAGCAGCCCCGGGCCTGGATGCCCGGGGCGAGCAGCCCCGGGCCTGGAGGCCCGGGGCGAGCAGCCCCGGGCCTCGTGGCCCGGGGCGAGCAGCCCCGGGCCTGGAGGCCCGGGGCGAGCAGCCCCGGGCCTGGAGGCCCGGGGCGAGCAGCCCCGGGCCTGGAGGCCCGGGGCGAGCGGGGCACTTCCCATGTTGTGTCTCCAATGCCTCGGAACTTTGCGGGAATTTCTGCGCTGAGTCCCCAGGGTCTGGAGGCTGTTTCGGGTCCTGTGAACCCTTTCTCTCAGGTGCAGGGTGTGGCCTCATCCATGGTGAGCCAAGGTAATGACTCAGGGCTTGGATGCCGGGTCTCGTAGCAGGTGTTTGGGATTCTGTGTTTCCCTACCCTCGGTCTTATCCCGGGAGTTTCTGGGCTGAGAGGAAGGGTTTGTATGCCTTTTAGGAGTCAGCCATCTGTCTCCTTGGGATTTTGTGCTCGCTGCATAGCCCATGGAGGGACTGCCTGGGATTCTGTGTGTCCCACTTCCCCAACCTTCCCCGTACGTTTCTCAGATTAGACCCCATTGAATGCTGGCTGTGTGGGATACTCTGACCCGTTCCTCTCAGGTATATACAGCGAGAGGCTCAGCCATGATGAGCCATGGTAAGAGACAGCCCCGGGCGAGGAGGCCCGGGGCGAGCAGCCCCGGGCGAGGAGGCCCGGAGCCAGCAGCCGCGGGCAAGGAGGCCCGGGGCGAGCAGCCCCGGGCGAGGAGGCCCGGGGCGAGCAGCCCCGGGCGAGGAGGCCCCGGGCGTGGAGACCCGGGGCGAGCAGCCCCGGGCGAGGAGGCCCGGGGCGAGCAGCCCCGGGCGAGGAGGCCCGGGGCGAGCAGCCCCGGGCGAGGAGGCCCGGGGCGAGCAGCCCCGGGCGAGGAGGCCCGGGGCGAGCAGCCCCGGGCGAGGAGGCCCGGGGCGAGCAGCCCCGGGCGAGGAGGCCCGGGGCGAGCAGCCCCGGGCGAGGAGGCCCGGGGCGAGCAGCCCCGGGCGAGGAGGCCCCGGGCGTGGAGGCCCGGGGCGAGCAGCCCCGGGCGAGGAGGCCCGGGGCGAGCAGCCCCGGGCGAGGAGGCCCGGGGCGAGCAGCCCCGGGCGAGGAGGCCCGGGGCGAGCAGCCCCGGGCGAGGAGGCCCGGGGCGAGCAGCCCCGGGCGAGGAGGCCCGGGGCGAGCAGCCCCGGGCGAGGAGGCCCGGGGCGAGCAGCCCCGGGCGAGGAGGCCCGGGGCGAGCAGCCCCGGGCGAGGAGGCCCGGGGCGAGCAGCCCCGGGCGAGGAGGCCCCGGGCGTGGAGGCCCGGGGCGAGCAGCCCCGGGCGAGGAGACCCGGGGCGAGCAGCCCCGGGCGAGGAGGCCCCGGGCGTGGAGGCCCGGGGCGAGCAGCCCCGGGCGAGGAGGCCCGGGGCGAGCAGCCCCGGGTGAGGAGGCCCGGGGCGAGCAGCCCCGGGCGAGGAGGCCCGGGGCGAGCAGCCCCGGGCCTGGAGGCCCGGGGCGAGCAGCCCCGGGCGAGGAGGCCCGGGGCGAGCAGCCCCGGGCGAGGAGGCCCGGGGCGAGCAGCCCCGGGCGAGGAGGCCCGGGGCGAGCAGCCCCGGGCCTGGAGGCCCGGGGCGAGCAGCCCCGGGCGAGGAGGCCCGGGGCGAGCAGCCCCGGGCCTGGAGGCCCGGGGCGAGCAGCCCCGGGCGAGGAGGCCCGGGGCGAGCAGCCCCGGGCGAGGAGGCCCGGGGCGAGCAGCCCCGGGCGAGGAGGCCCGGGGCGAGCAGCCCCGGGCGAGGAGGCCCGGGGCGAGCAGCCCCGGGCGAGGAGGCCCGGGGCGAGCAGCCCCGGGCGAGGAGGCCCGGGGCGAGCAGCCCCGGGCCTGGAGGCCCGGGGCGAGCAGCCCCGGGCCTGGAGGCCCGGGGCGAGCAGCCCCGGGCGAGGAGGCCCGGGGCGAGCAGCCCCGGGCGAGGAGGCCCGGGGCGAGCAGCCCCGGGCCTGGAGGCCCGGGGCGAGCAGCCCCGGGCGAGGAGGCCCGGGGCGAGCAGCCCCGGGCCTGGAGGCCCGGGGCGAGCAGCCCCGGGCGAGGAGGCCCGGGGCGAGCAGCCCCGGGCGAGGAGGCCCGGGGCGAGCAGCCCCGGGCCTGGAGGCCCGGGGCGAGCAGCCCCGGGCGAGGAGGCCCGGGGCGAGCAGCCCCGGGCCTGGAGGCCCGGGGCGAGCAGCCCCGGGCCTGGAGGCCCGGGGCGAGCAGCCCCGGGCCTGGAGGCCCGGGGCGAGCAGCCCCGGGCCTGGAGGCCCGGGGCGAGCAGCCCCGGGCCTGGAGGCCCGGGGCGAGCAGCCCCGGGCCTGGAGGCCCGGGGCGAGCAGCCCCGGGCGAGGAGGCCCGGGGCGAGCAGCCCCGGGCCTGGAGGCCCGGGGCGAGCAGCCCCGGGCCTGGAGGCCCGGGGCGAGCAGCCCCGGGCCTGGAGGCCCGGGGCGAGCAGCCCCGGGCGAGGAGGCCCGGGGCGAGCAGCCCCGGGCCTGGAGGCCCGGGGCGAGCAGCCCCGGGCCTGGAGGCCCGGGGCGAGCAGCCCCGGGCCTGGAGGCCCGGGGCGAGCAGCCCCGGGCCTGGAGGCCCGGGGCGAGCAGCCCCGGGCCTGGAGGCCCGGGGCGAGCAGCCCCGGGCCTGGAGGCCCGGGGCGAGCAGCCCCGGGCCTGGAGGCCCGGGGCGAGCAGCCCCGGGCCTGGAGGCCCGGGGCGAGCAGCCCCGGGCCTGGAGGCCCGGGGCGAGCAGCCCCGGGCCTGGAGGCCCGGGGCGAGCAGCCCCGGGCCTGGAGGCCCGGGGCGAGCAGCCCCGGGCCTGGAGGCCCGGGGCGAGCAGCCCCGGGCCTGGAGGCCCGGGGCGAGCAGCCCCGGGCCTGGAGGCCCGGGGCGAGCAGCCCCGGGCCTGGAGGCCCGGGGCGAGCAGCCCCGGGCCTGGAGGCCCGGGGCGAGCAGCCCCGGGCCTGGAGGCCCGGGGCGAGCAGCCCCGGGCCTGGAGGCCCGGGGCGAGCAGCCCCGGGCCTGGAGGCCCGGGGCGAGCAGCCCCGGGCCTGGAGGCCCGGGGCGAGCAGCCCCGGGCCTGGAGGCCCGGGGCGAGCAGCCCCGGGCCTGGAGGCCCGGGGCGAGCAGCCCCGGGCCTGGAGGCCCGGGGCGAGCAGCCCCGGGCCTGGAGGCCCGGGGCGAGCAGCCCCGGGCCTGGAGGCCCGGGGCGAGCAGCCCCGGGCCTGGAGGCCCGGGGCGAGCAGCCCCGGGCCTGGAGGCCCGGGGCGAGCAGCCCCGGGCCTGGAGGCCCGGGGCGAGCAGCCCCGGGCCTGGAGGCCCGGGGCGAGCAGCCCCGGGCCTGGAGGCCCGGGGCGAGCAGCCCCGGGCCTGGAGGCCCGGGGCGAGCAGCCCCGGGCCTGGAGGCCCGGGGCGAGCAGCCCCGGGCCTGGAGGCCCGGGGCGAGCAGCCCCGGGCCTGGAGGCCCGGGGCGAGCAGCCCCGGGCCTGGAGGCCCGGGGCGAGCAGCCCCGGGCCTGGAGGCCCGGGGCGAGCAGCCCCGGGCCTGGAGGCCCGGGGCGAGCAGCCCCGGGCCTGGAGGCCCGGGGCGAGCAGCCCCGGGCCTGGAGGCCCGGGGCGAGCAGCCCCGGGCCTGGAGGCCCGGGGCGAGCAGCCCCGGGCCTGGAGGCCCGGGGCGAGCAGCCCCGGGCCTGGAGGCCCGGGGCGAGCAGCCCCGGGCCTGGAGGCCCGGGGCGAGCAGCCCCGGGCCTGGAGGCCCGGGGCGAGCAGCCCCGGGCCTGGAGGCCCGGGGCGAGCAGCCCCGGGCCTGGAGGCCCGGGGCGAGCAGCCCCGGGCCTGGAGGCCCGGGGCGAGCAGCCCCGGGCCTGGAGGCCCGGGGCGAGCAGCCCCGGGCCTGGAGGCCCGGGGCGAGCAGCCCCGGGCCTGGAGGCCCGGGGCGAGCAGCCCCGGGCCTGGAGGCCCGGGGCGAGCAGCCCCGGGCCTGGAGGCCCGGGGCGAGCAGCCCCGGGCCTGGAGGCCCGGGGCGAGCAGCCCCGGGCCTGGAGGCCCGGGGCGAGCAGCCCCGGGCCTGGAGGCCCGGGGCGAGCAGCCCCGGGCCTGGAGGCCCGGGGCGAGCAGCCCCGGGCCTGGAGGCCCGGGGCGAGCAGCCCCGGGCCTGGAGGCCCGGGGCGAGCAGCCCCGGGCCTGGAGGCCCGGGGCGAGCAGCCCCGGGCCTGGAGGCCCGGGGCGAGCAGCCCCGGGCCTGGAGGCCCGGGGCGAGCAGCCCCGGGCCTGGAGGCCCGGGGCGAGCAGCCCCGGGCCTGGAGGCCCGGGGCGAGCAGCCCCGGGCCTGGAGGCCCGGGGCGAGCAGCCCCGGGCCTGGAGGCCCGGGGCGAGCAGCCCCGGGCCTGGAGGCCCGGGGCGAGCAGCCCCGGGCCTGGAGGCCCGGGGCGAGCAGCCCCGGGCCTGGAGGCCCGGGGCGAGCAGCCCCGGGCCTGGAGGCCCGGGGCGAGCAGCCCCGGGCCTGGAGGCCCGGGGCGAGCAGCCCCGGGCCTGGAGGCCCGGGGCGAGCAGCCCCGGGCCTGGAGGCCCGGGGCGAGCAGCCCCGGGCCTGGAGGCCCGGGGCGAGCAGCCCCGGGCCTGGAGGCCCGGGGCGAGCAGCCCCGGGCCTGGAGGCCCGGGGCGAGCAGCCCCGGGCCTGGAGGCCCGGGGCGAGCAGCCCCGGGCCTGGAGGCCCGGGGCGAGCAGCCCCGGGCCTGGAGGCCCGGGGCGAGCAGCCCCGGGCCTGGAGGCCCGGGGCGAGCAGCCCCGGGCCTGGAGGCCCGGGGCGAGCAGCCCCGGGCCTGGAGGCCCGGGGCGAGCAGCCCCGGGCCTGGAGGCCCGGGGCGAGCAGCCCCGGGCCTCGAGGCCCGGGGCGAGCAGCCCCGGGCCTGGAGGCCCGGGGCGAGCAGCCCCGGGCCTGGAGGCCCGGGGCGAGCAGCCCCGGGCCTGGAGGCCCGGGGCGAGCAGCCCCGGGCCTGGAGGCCCGGGGCGAGCAGCCCCGGGCCTGGAGGCCCGGGGCGAGCAGCCCCGGGCCTGGAGGCCCGGGGCGAGCAGCCCCGGGCCTGGAGGCCCGGGGCGAGCGGGGCACTTCCCATTCTGGGTCTCCAATGCCTCGGACCTTTGCGGGTAATCTCTGCGCTGAGTCCCCAGGGTCTGGAGGCTGTTTCGGGTCCTGTGAACCCTTTCTCTCAGGTACAGGGAGCGACTTCACCCACGGTGAGCCAAGGTAATGACTCAGGGCCTGGATGCCGGGTCTCGTAGCAGGTGTTTGGGATTCTGTGTTTCCCTACTCTCAGACCTAACCCCGGAGTTTCTGGGCCGAGAGGAAGGGTTTGTTTCCTTTTCGGAGTCAGCCATCTGTCTCCTTGGGATTTTGTGCTTGCTGCATAGCCCCTGGAGGGGCAGCTTGGTATTCTGTGTCTCCCACTTCGCCAACATTCCCCGTAATTTTCTCAGCTTAGACCCCATGGACTGGAGGCTGTGTGGGATACACTGACCCGTTCCTCTCGGGTACAGGCAGAGGCTTCAGGCATGATTAGCCATGGTAAGAGACAGCCCTGGGCGAGGAGGCCCGGGGCGAGCAGCCCCGGGCGAGGAGGCCCGGGGCGAGGAGCCCCGGGCGAGGAGGCCCGGGGCGAGCAGCCCCGGGCGAGGAGGCCCGGGGCGAGCAGCCCCGGGCGAGGAGGACCGGGGCGAGCAGCCCCGGGCGAGGAGGCCCGGGGCGAGCAGCCCCGGGCGAGCAGGCCCGGGGCGAGCAGCCCCGGGCGAGGAGGCCCGGGGCGAGCAGCCCGGGCATGGAGGCCCGGGGCGAGCAGCCCCGGGCGAGGAGGCCCGGGGCGAGCAGCCCCGGGCGAGGAGGCCCGGGGCGAGCAGCCCCGGGCGAGGGGCGAGCAGCCCCGGGCGAGGAGGCCCGGGGCGAGCAGCCCCGGGCGAGGAGGCCCGGGGCGAGCAGCCCCGGGCGAGGAGGCCCGGGGCGAGCAGCCCCGGGCGAGGAGGCCCGGGGCGAGCAGCCCCGGGCGAGGAGGCCCGGGGCGAGCAGCCCGGGCCTGGAGGCCCGGGGCGAGCAGCCCCGGGCGAGGAGGCCCGGGGCGAGGAGCCCCGGGCGAGGAGGCCCGGGGCGAGCAGCCCCGGGCGAGGGGCGAGCAGCCCCGGGCGAGGAGGCCCGGGGCGAGCAGCCCGGGCCTGGAGGCCCGGGGCGAGCAGCCCCGGGCGAGGAGGCCCGGGGCGAGCAGCCCCGGGCGAGGAGGCCCGGGGCGAGCAGCCCCGGGCGAGGGGCGAGCAGCCCCGGGCGTGGAGGCCCGGGGCGAGCAGCCCCGGGCCTGGAGGCCAGGGGCGAGCGGGGCACTTCCCATTCTGGGTCTCCAATGCCTCGGACCTTTGCGGGTAATCTCTGCACTGAGTCCCCAGGGTCTGGAGGCTGTTTCGGGTCCTGTGAACCCTTTCTCTCAGGTACAGGGAGCGACTTCACCCACGGTGAGCCAAGGTAATGACTCAGGGCTTGGATGCCGGGTCTCGTAGCAGGTGTTTGGGATTCTGTGTTTCCCTACTCTCGGACCTAACCCCGGAGTTTCTGGGCCGAGAGGAAGGGTTTGTTTCCTTTTCGGAGTCAGCCATCTGTCTCCTTGGGATTTTGTGCTTGCTGCATAGCCCCTGGAGGGGCAGCTTGGGATTCTGTGTCTCCCACTTCGCCAACATTCCCCGTAATTTTCTCAGCTTAGACCCCATGGACTGGAGGCTGTGTGGGATAAAATGACCCGTTCCTCTCGGGTACAGGCAGAGGCTTCAGGCATGATTAGCCATGGTAAGAGACAGCCCCGGGCGAGGAGGCCCGGGGCGAGGAGCCCCGGGCGAGGAGGCCCGGGGCGAGGAGCCCCGGGCGAGGAGGCCCGGGGCGAGGAGCCCCGGGCGAGGAGGCCCGGGGCGAGCAGCCCCGGGCGAGGAGGCCCGGGGCGAGCAGCCCCGGGCGAGGAGGCCCGGGGCGAGCAGCCCCGGGCGAGGAGGCCCGGGGCGAGCAGCCCCGGGCCTGGAGGCCCGGGGCGAGCAGCCCCGGGCCTGGAGGCCCGGGGCGAGCAGCCCCGGGCGAGGAGGCCCGGGGCGAGCAGCCCCGGGCCTGGAGGCCCGGGGCGAGCAGCCCCGGGCCTGGAGGCCCGGGGCGAGCAGCCCCGGGCCTGGAGGCCCGGGGCGAGCAGCCCCGGGCCTGGAGGCCCGGGGCGAGCAGCCCCGGGCCTGGAGGCCCGGGGCGAGCAGCCCCGGGCCTGGAGGCCCGGGGCGAGCAGCCCCGGGCCTGGAGGCCCGGGGCGAGCAGCCCCGGGCGAGGAGGCCCGGGGCGAGCAGCCCCGGGCCTGGAGGCCCGGGGCGAGCAGCCCCGGGCCTGGAGGCCCGGGGCGAGCAGCCCCGGGCCTGGAGGCCCGGGGCGAGCAGCCCCGGGCCTGGAGGCCCGGGGCGAGCAGCCCCGGGCCTGGAGGCCCGGGGCGAGCAGCCCCGGGCCTGGAGGCCCGGGGCGAGCAGCCCCGGGCCTGGAGGCCCGGGGCGAGCAGCCCCGGGCCTGGAGGCCCGGGGCGAGCAGCCCCGGGCCTGGAGGCCCGGGGCGAGCAGCCCCGGGCCTGGAGGCCCGGGGCGAGCAGCCCCGGGCCTGGAGGCCCGGGGCGAGCAGCCCCGGGCCTGGAGGCCCGGGGCGAGCAGCCCCGGGCCTGGAGGCCCGGGGCGAGCAGCCCCGGGCCTGGAGGCCCGGGGCGAGCAGCCCCGGGCCTGGAGGCCCGGGGCGAGCAGCCCCGGGCCTGGAGGCCCGGGGCGAGCAGCCCCGGGCCTGGAGGCCCGGGGCGAGCAGCCCCGGGCCTGGAGGCCCGGGGCGAGCAGCCCCGGGCCTGGAGGCCCGGGGCGAGCAGCCCCGGGCCTGGAGGCCCGGGGCGAGCAGCCCCGGGCCTGGAGGCCCGGGGCGAGCAGCCCCGGGCCTGGAGGCCCGGGGCGAGCAGCCCCGGGCCTGGAGGCCCGGGGCGAGCAGCCCCGGGCCTGGAGGCCCGGGGCGAGCAGCCCCGGGCCTGGAGGCCCGGGGCGAGCAGCCCCGGGCCTGGAGGCCCGGGGCGAGCAGCCCCGGGCCTGGAGGCCCGGGGCGAGCAGCCCCGGGCCTGGAGGCCCGGGGCGAGCAGCCCCGGGCCTGGAGGCCCGGGGCGAGCAGCCCCGGGCCTGGAGGCCCGGGGCGAGCAGCCCCGGGCCTGGAGGCCCGGGGCGAGCAGCCCCGGGCCTGGAGGCCCGGGGCGAGCAGCCCCGGGCCTGGAGGCCCGGGGCGAGCAGCCCCGGGCCTGGAGGCCCGGGGCGAGCAGCCCCGGGCCTGGAGGCCCGGGGCGAGCAGCCCCGGGCCTGGAGGCCCGGGGCGAGCAGCCCCGGGCCTGGAGGCCCGGGGCGAGCAGCCCCGGGCCTGGAGGCCCGGGGCGAGCAGCCCCGGGCCTGGAGGCCCGGGGCGAGCAGCCCCGGGCCTGGAGGCCCGGGGCGAGCAGCCCCGGGCCTGGAGGCCCGGGGCGAGCAGCCCCGGGCCTGGAGGCCCGGGGCGAGCAGCCCCGGGCCTGGAGGCCCGGGGCGAGCAGCCCCGGGCCTGGAGGCCCGGGGCGAGCAGCCCCGGGCCTGGAGGCCCGGGGCGAGCAGCCCCGGGCCTGGAGGCCCGGGGCGAGCAGCCCCGGGCCTGGAGGCCCGGGGCGAGCAGCCCCGGGCCTGGAGGCCCGGGGCGAGCAGCCCCGGGCCTGGAGGCCCGGGGCGAGCAGCCCCGGGCCTGGAGGCCCGGGGCGAGCAGCCCCGGGCCTGGAGGCCCGGGGCGAGCAGCCCCGGGCCTGGAGGCCCGGGGCGAGCAGCCCCGGGCCTGGAGGCCCGGGGCGAGCAGCCCCGGGCCTGGAGGCCCGGGGCGAGCAGCCCCGGGCCTGGAGGCCCGGGGCGAGCAGCCCCGGGCCTGGAGGCCCGGGGCGAGCAGCCCCGGGCCTGGAGGCCCGGGGCGAGCAGCCCCGGGCCTGGAGGCCCGGGGCGAGCAGCCCCGGGCCTGGAGGCCCGGGGCGAGCAGCCCCGGGCCTGGAGGCCCGGGGCGAGCAGCCCCGGGCCTGGAGGCCCGGGGCGAGCAGCCCCGGGCCTGGAGGCCCGGGGCGAGCAGCCCCGGGCCTGGAGGCCCGGGGCGAGCAGCCCCGGGCCTGGAGGCCCGGGGCGAGCAGCCCCGGGCCTGGAGGCCCGGGGCGAGCAGCCCCGGGCCTGGAGGCCCGGGGCGAGCAGCCCCGGGCCTGGAGGCCCGGGGCGAGCAGCCCCGGGCCTGGAGGCCCGGGGCGAGCAGCCCCGGGCCTGGAGGCCCGGGGCGAGCAGCCCCGGGCCTGGAGGCCCGGGGCGAGCAGCCCCGGGCCTGGAGGCCCGGGGCGAGCAGCCCCGGGCCTGGAGGCCCGGGGCGAGCAGCCCCGGGCCTGGAGGCCCGGGGCGAGCAGCCCCGGGCCTGGAGGCCCGGGGCGAGCAGCCCCGGGCCTGGAGGCCCGGGGCGAGCAGCCCCGGGCCTGGAGGCCCGGGGCGAGCAGCCCCGGGCCTGGAGGCCCGGGGCGAGCAGCCCCGGGCCTGGAGGCCCGGGGCGAGCAGCCCCGGGCCTGGAGGCCCGGGGCGAGCAGCCCCGGGCCTGGAGGCCCGGGGCGAGCAGCCCCGGGCCTGGAGGCCCGGGGCGAGCAGCCCCGGGCCTGGAGGCCCGGGGCGAGCAGCCCCGGGCCTGGAGGCCCGGGGCGAGCAGCCCCGGGCCTGGAGGCCCGGGGCGAGCAGCCCCGGGCCTGGAGGCCCGGGGCGAGCAGCCCCGGGCCTGGAGGCCCGGGGCGAGCAGCCCCGGGCCTGGAGGCCCGGGGCGAGCGGGGCACTTCCCATTCTGGGTCTCCAATGCCTCGGACCTTTGCGGGTAATCTCTGCGCTGAGTCCCCAGGGTCTGGAGGCTGTTTCGGGTCCTGTGAACCCTTTCTCTCAGGTACAGGGAGCGACTTCACCCACGGTGAGCCAAGGTAATGACTCAGGGCCTGGATGCCGGGTCTCGTAGCAGGTGTTTGGGATTCTGTGTTTCCCTACTCTCAGACCTAACCCCGGAGTTTCTGGGCCGAGAGGAAGGGTTTGTTTCCTTTTCGGAGTCAGCCATCTGTCTCCTTGGGATTTTGTGCTTGCTGCATAGCCCCTGGAGGGGCAGCTTGGTATTCTGTGTCTCCCACTTCGCCAACATTCCCCGTAATTTTCTCAGCTTAGACCCCATGGACTGGAGGCTGTGTGGGATACACTGACCCGTTCCTCTCGGGTACAGGCAGAGGCTTCAGGCATGATTAGCCATGGTAAGAGACAGCCCTGGGCGAGGAGGCCCGGGGCGAGCAGCCCCGGGCGAGGAGGCCCGGGGCGAGGAGCCCCGGGCGAGGAGGCCCGGGGCGAGCAGCCCCGGGCGAGGAGGCCCGGGGCGAGCAGCCCCGGGCGAGGAGGACCGGGGCGAGCAGCCCCGGGCCTGGAGGCCCGGGGCGAGCAGCCCCGGGCCTGGAGGCCCGTGGCGAGCAGCCCCGGGCGAGGAGGCCCGGGGCGAGCAGCCCCGGGCGAGGAGGCCCGGGGCGAGCAGCCCCGGGCGAGCAGGCCCGGGGCGAGCAGCCCCGGGCGAGGAGGCCCGGGGCGAGCAGCCCGGGCATGGAGGCCCGGGGCGAGCAGCCCCGGGCGAGGAGGCCCGGGGCGAGCAGCCCCGGGCGAGGAGGCCCGGGGCGAGCAGCCCCGGGCGAGGGGCGAGCAGCCCCGGGCGAGGAGGCCCGGGGCGAGCAGCCCCGGGCGAGGAGGCCCGGGGCGAGCAGCCCCGGGCGAGGAGGCCCGGGGCGAGCAGCCCCGGGCGAGGAGGCCCGGGGCGAGCAGCCCCGGGCGAGGAGGCCCGGGGCGAGCAGCCCGGGCCTGGAGGCCCGGGGCGAGCAGCCCCGGGCGAGGAGGCCCGGGGCGAGGAGCCCCGGGCGAGGAGGCCCGGGGCGAGCAGCCCCGGGCGAGGGGCGAGCAGCCCCGGGCGAGGAGGCCCGGGGCGAGCAGCCCGGGCCTGGAGGCCCGGGGCGAGCAGCCCCGGGCGAGGAGGCCCGGGGCGAGCAGCCCCGGGCGAGGAGGCCCGGGGCGAGCAGCCCCGGGCGAGGGGCGAGCAGCCCCGGGCGTGGAGGCCCGGGGCGAGCAGCCCCGGGCCTGGAGGCCAGGGGCGAGCGGGGCACTTCCCATTCTGGGTCTCCAATGCCTCGGACCTTTGCGGGTAATCTCTGCACTGAGTCCCCAGGGTCTGGAGGCTGTTTCGGGTCCTGTGAACCCTTTCTCTCAGGTACAGGGAGCGACTTCACCCACGGTGAGCCAAGGTAATGACTCAGGGCTTGGATGCCGGGTCTCGTAGCAGGTGTTTGGGATTCTGTGTTTCCCTACTCTCGGACCTAACCCCGGAGTTTCTGGGCCGAGAGGAAGGGTTTGTTTCCTTTTCGGAGTCAGCCATCTGTCTCCTTGGGATTTTGTGCTTGCTGCATAGCCCCTGGAGGGGCAGCTTGGGATTCTGTGTCTCCCACTTCGCCAACATTCCCCGTAATTTTCTCAGCTTAGACCCCATGGACTGGAGGCTGTGTGGGATAAAATGACCCGTTCCTCTCGGGTACAGGCAGAGGCTTCAGGCATGATTAGCCATGGTAAGAGACAGCCCCGGGCGAGGAGGCCCGGGGCGAGGAGCCCCGGGCGAGGAGGCCCGGGGCGAGGAGCCCCGGGCGAGGAGGCCCGGGGCGAGGAGCCCCGGGCGAGGAGGCCCGGGGCGAGGAGCCCCGGGCGAGGAGGCCCGGGGCGAGCAGCCCCGGGCGAGGAGGCCCGGGGCGAGCAGCCCCGGGCGAGGAGGCCCGGGGCGAGCAGCCCCGGGCCTGGAGGCCCGGGGCGAGCAGCCCCGGGCGAGGAGGCCCGGGGCGAGCAGCCCCGGGCCTGGAGGCCCGGGGCGAGCAGCCCCGGGCGAGGAGGCCCGGGGCGAGCAGCCCCGGGCGAGGAGGCCCGGAGCCAGCAGCCGCGGGCAAGGAGGCCCGGGGCGAGCAGCCCCGGGCGAGGAGGCCCGGGGCGAGCAGCCCCGGGCGAGGAGGCCCCGGGCGTGGAGACCCGGGGCGAGCAGCCCCGGGCGAGGAGGCCCGGGGCGAGCAGCCCCGGGCGAGGAGGCCCGGGGCGAGCAGCCCCGGGCGAGGAGGCCCGGGGCGAGCAGCCCCGGGCGAGGAGGCCCGGGGCGAGCAGCCCCGGGCGAGGAGGCCCGGGGCGAGCAGCCCCGGGCGAGGAGGCCCCGGGCGTGGAGGCCCGGGGCGAGCAGCCCCGGGCGAGGAGGCCCGGGGCGAGCAGCCCCGGGCGAGGAGGCCCGGGGCGAGCAGCCCCGGGCGAGGAGGCCCGGGGCGAGCAGCCCCGGGCGAGGAGGCCCGGGGCGAGCAGCCCCGGGCGAGGAGGCCCGGGGCGAGCAGCCCCGGGCGAGGAGGCCCGGGGCGAGCAGCCCCGGGCGAGGAGGCCCGGGGCGAGCAGCCCCGGGCGAGGAGGCCCGGGGCGAGCAGCCCCGGGCGAGGAGGCCCCGGGCGTGGAGGCCCGGGGCGAGCAGCCCCGGGCGAGGAGGCCCGGGGCGAGCAGCCCCGGGCGAGGAGGCCCCGGGCGTGGAGGCCCGGGGCGAGCAGCCCCGGGCGAGGAGGCCCGGGGCGAGCAGCCCCGGGCGAGGAGGCCCGGGGCGAGCAGCCCCGGGCGAGGAGGCCCGGGGCGAGCAGCCCCGGGCCTGGAGGCCCGGGGCGAGCAGCCCCGGCGAGGAGGCCCGGGGCGAGCAGCCCCGGGCGAGGAGGCCCGGGGCGAGCAGCCCCGGGCCTGGAGGCCCGGGGCGAGCAGCCCCGGGCCTGGAGGCCCGGGGCGAGCAGCCCCGGGCCTGGAGGCCCGGGGCGAGCAGCCCCGGGCGAGGAGGCCCGGGGCGAGCAGCCCCGGGCGAGGAGGCCCGGGGCGAGCAGCCCCGGGCGAGGAGGCCCGGGGCGAGCAGCCCCGGGCGAGGAGGCCCGGGGCGAGCAGCCCCGGGCGAGGAGGCCCGGGGCGAGCAGCCCCGGGCGAGGAGGCCCGGGGCGAGCAGCCCCGGGCCTGGAGGCCCGGGGCGAGCAGCCCCGGGCGAGGAGGCCCGGGGCGAGCAGCCCCGGGCCTGGAGGCCCGGGGCGAGCAGCCCCGGGCCTGGAGGCCCGGGGCGAGCAGCCCCGGGCCTGGAGGCCCGGGGCGAGCAGCCCCGGGCCTGGAGGCCCGGGGCGAGCAGCCCCGGGCCTGGAGGCCCGGGGCGAGCAGCCCCGGGCCTGGAGGCCCGGGGCGAGCAGCCCCGGGCCTGGAGGCCCGGGGCGAGCAGCCCCGGGCCTGGAGGCCCGGGGCGAGCAGCCCCGGGCCTGGAGGCCCGGGGCGAGCAGCCCCGGGCCTGGAGGCCCGGGGCGAGCAGCCCCGGGCCTGGAGGCCCGGGGCGAGCAGCCCCGGGCCTGGAGGCCCGGGGCGAGCAGCCCCGGGCCTGGAGGCCCGGGGCGAGCAGCCCCGGGCCTGGAGGCCCGGGGCGAGCAGCCCCGGGCCTGGAGGCCCGGGGCGAGCAGCCCCGGGCCTGGAGGCCCGGGGCGAGCAGCCCCGGGCCTGGAGGCCCGGGGCGAGCAGCCCCGGGCCTGGAGGCCCGGGGCGAGCAGCCCCGGGCCTGGAGGCCCGGGGCGAGCAGCCCCGGGCCTGGAGGCCCGGGGCGAGCAGCCCCGGGCCTGGAGGCCCGGGGCGAGCAGCCCCGGGCCTGGAGGCCCGGGGCGAGCAGCCCCGGGCCTGGAGGCCCGGGGCGAGCAGCCCCGGGCCTGGAGGCCCGGGGCGAGCAGCCCCGGGCCTGGAGGCCCGGGGCGAGCAGCCCCGGGCCTGGAGGCCCGGGGCGAGCAGCCCCGGGCCTGGAGGCCCGGGGCGAGCAGCCCCGGGCCTGGAGGCCCGGGGCGAGCAGCCCCGGGCCTGGAGGCCCGGGGCGAGCAGCCCCGGGCCTGGAGGCCCGGGGCGAGCAGCCCCGGGCCTGGAGGCCCGGGGCGAGCAGCCCCGGGCCTGGAGGCCCGGGGCGAGCAGCCCCGGGCCTGGAGGCCCGGGGCGAGCAGCCCCGGGCCTGGAGGCCCGGGGCGAGCAGCCCCGGGCCTGGAGGCCCGGGGCGAGCAGCCCCGGGCCTGGAGGCCCGGGGCGAGCAGCCCCGGGCCTGGAGGCCCGGGGCGAGCAGCCCCGGGCCTGGAGGCCCGGGGCGAGCAGCCCCGGGCCTGGAGGCCCGGGGCGAGCAGCCCCGGGCCTGGAGGCCCGGGGCGAGCAGCCCCGGCCTGGAGGCCCGGGGCGAGCAGCCCCGGGCCTGGAGGCCCGGGGCGAGCAGCCCCGGGCCTGGAGGCCCGGGGCGAGCAGCCCCGGGCCTGGAGGCCCGGGGCGAGCAGCCCCGGGCCTGGAGGCCCGGGGCGAGCAGCCCCGGGCCTGGAGGCCCGGGGCGAGCAGCCCCGGGCCTGGAGGCCCGGGGCGAGCAGCCCCGGGCCTGGAGGCCCGGGGCGAGCAGCCCCGGGCCTGGAGGCCCGGGGCGAGCAGCCCCGGGCCTGGAGGCCCGGGGCGAGCAGCCCCGGGCCTGGAGGCCCGGGGCGAGCAGCCCCGGGCCTGGAGGCCCGGGGCGAGCAGCCCCGGGCCTGGAGGCCCGGGGCGAGCAGCCCCGGGCCTGGAGGCCCGGGGCGAGCAGCCCCGGGCCTGGAGGCCCGGGGCGAGCAGCCCCGGGCCTGGAGGCCCGGGGCGAGCAGCCCCGGGCCTGGAGGCCCGGGGCGAGCAGCCCCGGGCCTGGAGGCCCGGGGCGAGCAGCCCCGGGCCTGGAGGCCCGGGGCGAGCAGCCCCGGGCCTGGAGGCCCGGGGCGAGCAGCCCCGGGCCTGGAGGCCCGGGGCGAGCAGCCCCGGGCCTGGAGGCCCGGGGCGAGCAGCCCCGGGCCTGGAGGCCCGGGGCGAGCAGCCCCGGGCCTGGAGGCCCGGGGCGAGCAGCCCCGGGCCTGGAGGCCCGGGGCGAGCAGCCCCGGCCTGGAGGCCCGGGGCGAGCAGCCCCGGGCCTGGAGGCCCGGGGCGAGCAGCCCCGGGCCTGGAGGCCCGGGGCGAGCAGCCCCGGGCCTGGAGGCCCGGGGCGAGCAGCCCCGGGCCTGGAGGCCCGGGGCGAGCAGCCCCGGGCCTGGAGGCCCGGGGCGAGCAGCCCCGGGCCTGGAGGCCCGGGGCGAGCAGCCCCGGGCCTGGAGGCCCGGGGCGAGCAGCCCCGGGCCTGGAGGCCCGGGGCGAGCGGGGCACTTCCCATTCTGGGTCTCCAATGCCTCGGACCTTTGCGGGTAATCTCTGCACTGAGTCCCCAGGGTCTGGAGGCTGTTTCGGGTCCTGTGAACCCTTTCTCTCAGGTACAGGGAGCGACTTCACCCACGGTGAGCCAAGGTAATGACTCAGGGCCTGGATGCCGGGTCTCGTAGCAGGTGTTTGGGATTCTGTGTTTCCCTACTCTCAGACCTAACCCCGGAGTTTCTGGCCGAGAGGAAGGGTTTGTTTCCTTTTCGGAGTCAGCCATCTGTCTCCTTGGGATTTTGTGCTTGCTGCATAGCCCCTGGAGGGGCAGCTTGGGATTCTGTGTCTCCCACTTCGCCAACATTCCCCGTAATTTCTCAGCTTAGACCCCATGGACTGGAGGCTGTGTGGGATACACTGACCCGTTCCTCTCGGGTACAGGCAGAGGCTTCAGGCATGATTAGCCATGGTAAGAGACAGCCCTGGGCGAGGAGGCCCGGGGCGAGCAGCCCCGGGCGAGGAGGCCCGGGGCGAGGAGCCCGGGCGAGGAGGCCCGGGGCGAGCAGCCCCGGGCGAGGAGGCCCGGGGCGAGCAGCCCCGGGCGAGGAGGACCGGGGCGAGCAGCCCCGGGCCTGGAGGCCCGGGGCGAGCAGCCCCGGGCCTGGAGGCCCGTGGCGAGCAGCCCCGGGCGAGGAGGCCCGGGGCGAGCAGCCCCGGGCGAGGAGGCCCGGGGCGAGCAGCCCCGGGCGAGGAGGCCCGGGGCGAGCAGCCCGGGCATGGAGGCCCGGGGCGAGCAGCCCCGGGCGAGGAGGCCCGGGGCGAGCAGCCCCGGGCGAGGAGGCCCGGGGCGAGCAGCCCCGGGCGAGGAGGCCCGGGGCGAGCAGCCCGGGCCTGGAGGCCCGGGGCGAGCAGCCCCGGGCGAGGAGGCCCGGGGCGAGGAGCCCCGGGCGAGGAGGCCCGGGGCGAGCAGCCCGGGGCGAGGGGCGAGCAGCCCCGGGCGAGGAGGCCCGGGGCGAGCAGCCCGGGCCTGGAGGCCCGGGGCGAGGAGCCCCGGGCGAGGAGGCCCGGGGCGAGCAGCCCCGGGCGAGGAGGCCCGGGGCGAGCAGCCCCGGGCGAGGAGGCCCGGGGCGAGCAGCCCCGGGCCTGGAGGCCCGGGGCGAGCAGCCCCGGGCGAGGAGGCCCGGGGCGAGCAGCCCCGGGCGAGGAGGCCCGGGGCGAGCAGCCCCGGGCGAGGAGGCCCGGGGCGAGCAGCCCCGGGCGAGGAGGCCCGGGGCGAGCAGCCCCGGGCGAGGAGGCCCGGGGCGAGCAGCCCCGGGCGAGGAGGCCCGGGGCGAGCAGCCCCGGGCGAGGAGGCCCGGGGCGAGCAGCCCCGGGCGAGGAGGCCCGGGGCGAGCAGCCCCGGGCGAGGAGGCCCGGGGCGAGCAGCCCCGGGCGAGGAGGCCCGGGGCGAGCAGCCCCGGGCCTGGAGGCCCGGGGCGAGCAGCCCCGGGCCTGGAGGCCCGGGGCGAGCAGCCCCGGGCCTGGAGGCCCGGGGCGAGCAGCCCCGGGCCTGGAGGCCCGGGGCGAGCAGCCCCGGGCCTGGAGGCCCGGGGCGAGCAGCCCCGGGCCTGGAGGCCCGGGGCGAGCAGCCCCGGGCCTGGAGGCCCGGGGCGAGCAGCCCCGGGCCTGGAGGCCCGGGGCGAGCAGCCCCGGGCCTGGAGGCCCGGGGCGAGCAGCCCCGGGCCTGGAGGCCCGGGGCGAGCAGCCCCGGGCCTGGAGGCCCGGGGCGAGCAGCCCCGGGCCTGGAGGCCCGGGGCGAGCAGCCCCGGGCCTGGAGGCCCGGGGCGAGCAGCCCCGGGCCTGGAGGCCCGGGGCGAGCAGCCCCGGGCCTGGAGGCCCGGGGCGAGCAGCCCCGGGCCTGGAGGCCCGGGGCGAGCAGCCCCGGGCCTGGAGGCCCGGGGCGAGCAGCCCCGGGCCTGGAGGCCCGGGGCGAGCAGCCCCGGGCCTGGAGGCCCGGGGCGAGCAGCCCCGGGCCTGGAGGCCCGGGGCGAGCAGCCCCGGGCCTGGAGGCCCGGGGCGAGCAGCCCCGGGCCTGGAGGCCCGGGGCGAGCAGCCCCGGGCCTGGAGGCCCGGGGCGAGCAGCCCCGGGCCTGGAGGCCCGGGGCGAGCAGCCCCGGGCCTGGAGGCCCGGGGCGAGCAGCCCCGGGCCTGGAGGCCCGGGGCGAGCAGCCCCGGGCCTGGAGGCCCGGGGCGAGCAGCCCCGGGCCTGGAGGCCCGGGGCGAGCAGCCCCGGGCCTGGAGGCCCGGGGCGAGCAGCCCCGGGCCTGGAGGCCCGGGGCGAGCAGCCCCGGGCCTGGAGGCCCGGGGCGAGCAGCCCCGGGCCTGGAGGCCCGGGGCGAGCAGCCCCGGGCCTGGAGGCCCGGGGCGAGCAGCCCCGGGCCTGGAGGCCCGGGGCGAGCAGCCCCGGGCCTGGAGGCCCGGGGCGAGCAGCCCCGGGCCTGGAGGCCCGGGGCGAGCAGCCCCGGGCCTGGAGGCCCGGGGCGAGCAGCCCCGGGCCTGGAGGCCCGGGGCGAGCAGCCCCGGGCCTGGAGGCCCGGGGCGAGCAGCCCCGGGCCTGGGGGCCCGGGGCGAGCAGCCCCGGGCCTGGAGGCCCGGGGCGAGCAGCCCCGGGCCTGGAGGCCCGGGGCGAGCAGCCCGGGCCTGGGGGCCCGGGGCGAGCAGCCCCGGGCCTGGGGGCCCGGGGCGAGCGGGGCACTTCCCATGTTGTGTCTCCAATGCCTCGGAACTTTGCGGGAATTTCTGCGCTGAGTCCCCAGGGTCTGGAGGCTGTTTCGGGTCCTGTGAACCCTTTCTCTCAGGTGCAGGGTGTGGCCTCATCCATGGTGAGCCAAGGTAATGACTCAGGGCTTGGATGCCGGGTCTCGTAGCAGGTGTTTGGGATTCTGTGTTTCCCTACCCTCGGTCTTATCCCGGGAGTTTCTGGGCTGAGAGGAAGGGTTTGTATGCCTTTTAGGAGTCAGCCATCTGTCTCCTTGGGATTTTGTGCTCGCTGCATAGCCCATGGAGGGACTGCCTGGGATTCTGTGTGTCCCACTTCCCCAACCTTCCCCGTACGTTTCTCAGATTAGACCCCATTGAATGCTGGCTGTGTGGGATACTCTGACCCGTTCCTCTCAGGTATATACAGCGAGAGGCTTCAGCCATGATGAGCCATGGTAAGAGACAGCCCCGGGCGAGGAGGCCCGGGGCGAGCAGCCCCGGGCGAGGAGGCCCGGAGCCAGCAGCCGCGGGCAAGGAGGCCCGGGGCGAGCAGCCCCGGGCCTGGAGAACCGGGGCGAGCAACCCAGGGCCAGGAGGCCCGGGGCGAGCAGCCCCGGGCGAGGAGGCCCCGGGCGTGGAGGCCCGGGGCGAGCAGCCCCGGGCGAGGAGGCCCGGGGCGAGCAGCCCCGGGCGAGGAGGCCCGGGGCGAGCAGCCCCGGGCGAGGAGGCCCGGGGCGAGCAGCCCCGGGCGAGGAGGCCCGGGGCGAGCAGCCCCGGGCGAGGAGGCCCGGGGCGAGCAGCCCCGGGCCTGGAGGCCCGGGGCGAGCAGCCCCGGGCGAGGAGGCCCGGGGCGAGCAGCCCCGGGCGAGGAGGCCCGGGGCGAGCAGCCCCGGGCCTGGAGGCCCGGGGCGAGCAGCCCCGGGCCTGGAGGCCCGGGGCGAGCAACCCAGGGCCAGGAGGCCCGGGGCGAGCAGCCCCGGGCGAGGAGGCCCCGGGCGTGGAGGCCCGGGGCGAGCAGCCCCGGGCGAGGAGGCCCGGGGCGAGCAGCCCCGGGCGAGGAGGCCCGGGGCGAGCAGCCCGGGCGAGGAGGCCCGGGGCGAGCAGCCCCGGGCGAGGAGGCCCGGGGCGAGCAGCCCCGGGCGAGGAGGCCCGGGGCGAGCAGCCCCGGGCGAGGAGGCCCGGGGCGAGCAGCCCCGGGCGAGGAGGCCCGGGGCGAGCAGCCCCGGGCGAGGAGGCCCGGGGCGAGCAGCCCCGGGCGAGGAGGCCCGGGGCGAGCAGCCCCGGGCGAGGAGGCCCGGGGCGAGCAGCCCCGGGCGAGGAGGCCCGGGGCGAGCAGCCCCGGGCGAGGAGGCCCGGGGCGAGCAGCCCCGGGCGAGGAGGCCCGGGGCGAGCAGCCCCGGGCGAGGAGGCCCGGGGCGAGCAGCCCCGGGCGAGGAGGCCCGGGGCGAGCAGCCCCGGGCGAGGAGGCCCGGGGCGAGCAGCCCCGGGCGAGGAGGCCCGGGGCGAGCAGCCCCGGGCGAGGAGGCCCCGGGCGTGGAGGCCCGGGGCGAGCAGCCCCGGGCGAGGAGGCCCGGGGCGAGCAGCCCCGGGCGAGGAGGCCCGGGGCGAGCAGCCCCGGGCGAGGAGGCCCGGGGCGAGCAGCCCCGGGCGAGGAGGCCCGGGGCGAGCAGCCCCGGGCGAGGAGGCCCGGGGCGAGCAGCCCCGGGCGAGGAGGCCCGGGGCGAGCAGCCCCGGGCGAGGAGGCCCGGGGCGAGCAGCCCCGGGCGAGGAGGCCCGGGGCGAGCAGCCCCGGGCGAGGAGGCCCGGGGCGAGCAGCCCCGGGCGAGGAGGCCCGGGGCGAGCAGCCCCGGGCGAGGAGGCCCGGGGCGAGCAGCCCCGGGCGAGGAGGCCCGGGGCGAGCAGCCCCGGGCGAGGAGGCCCGGGGCGAGCAGCCCCGGGCCTGGAGGCCCGGGGCGAGCAGCCCCGGGCCTGGAGGCCCGGGGCGAGCAGCCCCGGGCCTGGAGGCCCGGGGCGAGCAGCCCCGGGCCTGGAGGCCCGGGGCGAGCAGCCCCGGGCCTGGAGGCCCGGGGCGAGCAGCCCCGGGCCTGGAGGCCCGGGGCGAGCAGCCCCGGGCCTGGAGGCCCGGGGCGAGCAGCCCCGGGCCTGGAGGCCCGGGGCGAGCAGCCCCGGGCCTGGAGGCCCGGGGCGAGCAGCCCCGGGCCTGGAGGCCCGGGGCGAGCAGCCCCGGGCCTGGAGGCCCGGGGCGAGCAGCCCCGGGCCTGGAGGCCCGGGGCGAGCAGCCCCGGGCCTGGAGGCCCGGGGCGAGCAGCCCCGGGCCTGGAGGCCCGGGGCGAGCAGCCCCGGGCCTGGAGGCCCGGGGCGAGCAGCCCCGGGCCTGGAGGCCCGGGGCGAGCAGCCCCGGGCCTGGAGGCCCGGGGCGAGCAGCCCCGGGCCTGGAGGCCCGGGGCGAGCAGCCCCGGGCCTGGAGGCCCGGGGCGAGCAGCCCCGGGCCTGGAGGCCCGGGGCGAGCAGCCCCGGGCCTGGAGGCCCGGGGCGAGCAGCCCCGGGCCTGGAGGCCCGGGGCGAGCAGCCCCGGGCCTGGAGGCCCGGGGCGAGCAGCCCCGGGCCTGGAGGCCCGGGGCGAGCAGCCCCGGGCCTGGAGGCCCGGGGCGAGCAGCCCCGGGCCTGGAGGCCCGGGGCGAGCAGCCCCGGGCCTGGAGGCCCGGGGCGAGCAGCCCCGGGCCTGGAGGCCCGGGGCGAGCAGCCCCGGGCCTGGAGGCCCGGGGCGAGCAGCCCCGGGCCTGGAGGCCCGGGGCGAGCAGCCCCGGGCCTGGAGGCCCGGGGCGAGCAGCCCCGGGCCTGGAGGCCCGGGGCGAGCAGCCCCGGGCCTGGAGGCCCGGGGCGAGCAGCCCCGGGCCTGGAGGCCCGGGGCGAGCAGCCCCGGGCCTGGAGGCCCGGGGCGAGCAGCCCCGGGCCTGGAGGCCCGGGGCGAGCAGCCCCGGGCCTGGAGGCCCGGGGCGAGCAGCCCCGGGCCTGGAGGCCCGGGGCGAGCAGCCCCGGGCCTGGAGGCCCGGGGCGAGCAGCCCCGGGCCTGGAGGCCCGGGGCGAGCAGCCCCGGGCCTGGAGGCCCGGGGCGAGCAGCCCCGGGCCTGGAGGCCCGGGGCGAGCAGCCCCGGGCCTGGAGGCCCGGGGCGAGCAGCCCCGGGCCTGGAGGCCCGGGGCGAGCAGCCCCGGGCCTGGAGGCCCGGGGCGAGCAGCCCCGGGCCTGGAGGCCCGGGGCGAGCAGCCCCGGGCCTGGAGGCCCGGGGCGAGCAGCCCCGGGCCTGGAGGCCCGGGGCGAGCGGGCCACTTCCCATTCTGGGTCTCCAATGCCTCGGACCTTTGCGGGGAATCTCTGCACTGAGTCACCAAGGTCTGGAGGCTGTTTCGGGTCCTGTGAACCCTTTCTCTCAGGTACAGGGAGCGGCTTCACCCACGGTAGGCCAAGGTAATGACTCAGGGTTTGGATGCCGGGTCTCGTAGCAGGTGTTTGGGATTTTGTGTTTCCCTACTCTCGGACCTAACCCCGCAGTTTCTGGGCCGAGAGGAAGGGTTTGTTTCCTTTTCGGAGTCAGGCATCTGTCTCCTTGGGATTTTGTGCTCGCTGCATAACCCCTGGAGGGGCAGCTTGGGATTCTGTGTCTCCCACTTCTCCAACATTCCCCGTAAGTTTCTCAGCTTAGACCCCATGGACTGGAGGCTGTGTGGGATACTCTGACCCGTTCCTCTCGGGTACAGGCAGAGGCTTCAGGCATGATTAGCCATGGTAAGAGACAGCCCGGGGCGAGGAGGCCCGGGGCGAGGAGGCCCGGGGCGAGGAGGCCCGGGGCGAGCAGCCCCGGGCCTGGAGGCCCGGGGCGAGGAGGCCCGGGGCGAGGAGGCCCGGGGCGAGGAGGCCCGGGGCGAGCAGCCCCGGGCCTGGAGGCCCGGGGCGAGGAGGCCCGGGGCGAGGAGGCCCGGGGCGAGGAGGCCCGGGGCGAGCAGCCCCGGGCCTGGAGGCCCGTGGCGAGGAGGCCCGGGGCGAGGAGGCCCGGGGCGAGCAGCCCCGGGCCTGGAGGCCCGGGGCGAGCAGCCCCGGGCCTGGAGGCCCGGGGCAGGCAGCCCCGGGCCTGGAGGCCCGGGGCGAGCAGCCCCGGGCCTGGAGGCCCGGGGCGAGCAGCCCCGGGCCTGGAGGCCCGGGGCGAGCAGCCCCGGGCCTGGAGGCCCGGGGCGAGCAGCCCCGGGCCTGGAGGCCCGGGGCGAGCAGCCCCGGGCCTGGAGGCCCGGGGCGAGCAGCCCCGGGCCTGGAGGCCCGGGGCGAGCAGCCCCGGGCCTGGAGGCCCGGGGCGAGCAGCCCCGGGCCTGGAGGCCCGGGGCGAGCAGCCCCGGGCCTGGAGGCCCGGGGCGAGCAGCCCCGGGCCTGGAGGCCCGGGGCGAGCAGCCCCGGGCCTGGAGGCCCGGGGCGAGCAGCCCCGGGCCTGGAGGCCCGGGGCGAGCAGCCCCGGGCCTGGAGGCCCGGGGCGAGCAGCCCCGGGCCTGGAGGCCCGGGGCGAGCAGCCCCGGGCCTGGAGGCCCGGGGCGAGCAGCCCCGGGCCTGGAGGCCCGGGGCGAGCGGGCCACTTCCCATTCTGGGTCTCCAATGCCTCGGACCTTTGCGGGGAATCTCTGCACTGAGTCACCAAGGTCTGGAGGCTGTTTCGGGTCCTGTGAACCCTTTCTCTCAGGTACAGGGAGCGGCTTCACCCACGGTAGGCCAAGGTAATGACTCAGGGTTTGGATGCCGGGTCTCGTAGCAGGTGTTTGGGATTTTGTGTTTCCCTACTCTCGGACCTAACCCCGCAGTTTCTGGGCCGAGAGGAAGGGTTTGTTTCCTTTTCGGAGTCAGGCATCTGTCTCCTTGGGATTTTGTGCTCGCTGCATAACCCCTGGAGGGGCAGCTTGGGATTCTGTGTCTCCCACTTCTCCAACATTCCCCGTAAGTTTCTCAGCTTAGACCCCATGGACTGGAGGCTGTGTGGGATACTCTGACCCGTTCCTCTCGGGTACAGGCAGAGGCTTCAGGCATGATTAGCCATGGTAAGAGACAGCCCGGGGCGAGGAGGCCCGGGGCGAGGAGGCCCGGGGCGAGGAGGCCCGGGGCGAGCAGCCCCAGGCCTGGAGGCCCGGGGCGAGGAGGCCCGGGGCGAGGAGGCCCGGGGCGAGGAGGCCCGGGGCGAGCAGCCCCGGGCCTGGAGGCCCGGGGCGAGGAGGCCCGGGGCGAGGAGGCCCGGGGCGGGCCGCCCCGGGCCTGGAGGCCCGGGGCGGGCCGCCCCGGGCCTGGAGGCCCGGGGCGGGCCGCCCCGGGCCTGGAGGCCCGGGGCGGGCCGCCCCGGGCCTGGAGGCCCGGGGCGGGCCGCCCCGGGCCTGGAGGCCCGGGGCGGGCCGCCCCGGGCCTGGAGGCCCGGGGCGGCCCGGGGCGGGCCGCCCCGGGCCTGGAGGCCCGGGGCGGGCCGCCCCGGGCCTGGAGGCCCGGGGCGGCCCGGGGCGAGCAGCCCCGGGCCTGGAGGCCCGGGGCGAGCAGCCCCGGGCCTGGAGGCCCGGGGCGAGCAGCCCCGGGCCTGGAGGCCCGGGGCGAGCGGGGCACTTCCTATTCTGGGTCTCCAATGCTTCGGACCTTTGCGGGGAATCTCTGCACTGAGTCCCCAAGGTCTGGAGGCTGTTTCGGTGCCTGTGAACCCTTTCTCTCAGGTACAGGGAGCGGCTTCACCCACGGTAGGCCAAGGTAATGACTCAGGGTTTGGATGCCGGGTCTCGTAGCAGGTGTTTGGGATTTTGTGTTTCCCTACTCTCGGACCTAACCCCGCAGTTTCTGGGCCGAGAGGAAGGGTTTGTTTCCTTTTCGGAGTCAGGCATCTGTCTCCTTGGGATTTTGTGCTCGCTGCATAACCCCTGGAGGGGCAGCTTGGGATTCTGTGTCTCCCACTTCTCCAACATTCCCCGTAAGTTTCTCAGCTTAGACCCCATGGACTGGAGGCTGTGTGGGATACTCTGACCCGTTCCTCTCGGGTACAGGCAGAGGCTTCAGGCATGATTAGCCATGGTAAGAGACAGCCCGGGGCGAGGAGGCCCGGGGCGAGGAAGCCCGGGGCGAGCAGCCCCGGGCCTGGAGGCCCGGGGCGAGCAGCCCCGGGGCGAGGAGGCCCGGGGCGAGGAGGCCCGGGGCGAGGAGGCCCGGGGCGAGGAGGCCCGGGGCAAGGAGGCCCGGGGCGAGCAGCCCCGGGCCTGGAGGCCCGGGGCGAGCAGCCCCGGGCCTGGAGGCCCGGGGCGAGCAGCCCCGGGCCTGGAGGCCCGGGACGAGCGGGCCACTTCCCATTCTGGGTCTCCAATGCCTCGGACCTTTGCGGGGAATCTCTGCACTGAGTCCCCAAGGTCTGGAGGCTGTTTCGGGTACTGTGAACCCTTTCTCTCAGGTACAGGGAGCGGCTTCACCCACGGTAGGCCAAGGTAATGACTCAGGGTTTGGATGCCGGGTCTCGTAGCAGGTGTTTGGGATTTTGTGTTTCCCTACTCTCGGACCTAACCCCGCAGTTTCTGGGCCGAGAGGAAGGGTTTGTTTCCTTTTCGGAGTCAGGCATCTGTCTCCTTGGGATTTTGTGCTCGCTGCATAACCCCTGGAGGGGCAGCTTGGGATTCTGTGTCTCCCACTTCTCCAACATTCCCCGTAAGTTTCTCAGCTTAGACCCCATGGACTGGAGGCTGTGTGGGATACTCTGACCCGTTCCTCTCGGGTACAGGCAGAGGCTTCAGGCATAATTAGCCATGGTAAGAGACAGCCCCGGGCGAGGAGGCCCGGGGCGAGCAGCCCCGGGCGAGGAGGCCCGGGGCGAGCAGCCCCGGGCGAGGAGGCCCGGGGCGAGCAGCCCCGGGCGAGGAGGCCCGGGGCGAGCAGCCCCGGGCGAGGAGGCCCGGGGCGAGCAGCCCCGGGCGAGGAGGCCCGGGGCGAGCAGCCCCGGGCGAGGAGGCCCGGGGCGAGCAGCCCCGGGCGAGGAGGCCCGGGGCGAGCAGCCCCGGGCGAGGAGGCCCGGGGCGAGCAGCCCCGGGCGAGGAGGCCCGGGGCGAGCAGCCCCGGGCGAGGAGGCCCGGGGCGAGCAGCCCCGGGCCTGGAGGCCCGGGGCGAGCAGCCCCGGGCCTGGAGGCCCGGGGCGAGCAGCCCCGGGCCTGGAGGCCCGGGGCGAGCAGCCCCGGGCCTGGAGGCCCGGGGCGAGCAGCCCCGGGCCTGGAGGCCCGGGGCGAGCAGCCCCGGGCCTGGAGGCCCGGGCCGAGCAGCCCCGGGCGAGGAGGCCCGGGCCGAGCAGCCCCGGGCCTGGAGGCCCGGGGCGAGCAGCCCCGGGCCTGGAGGCCCGGGGCGAGCAGCCCCGGGCCTGGAGGCCCGGGGCGAGCAGCCCCGGGCCTGGAGGCCCGGGGCGAGCAGCCCCGGGCCTGGAGGCCCGGGGCGAGCAGCCCCGGGCCTGGAGGCCCGGGGCGAGCAGCCCCGGGCCTGGAGGCCCGGGGCGAGCAGCCCCGGGCCTGGAGGCCCGGGGCGAGCAGCCCCGGGCCTGGAGGCCCGGGGCGAGCAGCCCCGGGCCTGGAGGCCCGGGGCGAGCAGCCCCGGGCCTGGAGGCCCGGGGCGAGCAGCCCCGGGCCTGGAGGCCCGGGGCGAGCAGCCCCGGGCCTGGAGGCCCGGGGCGAGCAGCCCCGGGCCTGGAGGCCCGGGGCGAGCAGCCCCGGGCCTGGAGGCCCGGGGCGAGCAGCCCCGGGCCTGGAGGCCCGGGGCGAGCAGCCCCGGGCCTGGAGGCCCGGGGCGAGCAGCCCCGGGCCTGGAGGCCCGGGGCGAGCAGCCCCGGGCCTGGAGGCCCGGGGCGAGCAGCCCCGGGCCTGGAGGCCCGGGGCGAGCAGCCCCGGGCCTGGAGGCCCGGGGCGAGCAGCCCCGGGCCTGGAGGCCCGGGGCGAGCAGCCCCGGGCCTGGAGGCCCGGGGCGAGCAGCCCCGGGCCTGGAGGCCCGGGGCGAGCAGCCCCGGGCCTGGAGGCCCGGGGCGAGCAGCCCCGGGCCTGGAGGCCCGGGGCGAGCAGCCCCGGGCCTGGAGGCCCGGGGCGAGCAGCCCCGGGCCTGGAGGCCCGGGGCGAGCAGCCCCGGGCCTGGAGGCCCGGGGCGAGCAGCCCCGGGCCTGGAGGCCCGGGGCGAGCAGCCCCGGGCCTGGAGGCCCGGGGCGAGCAGCCCCGGGCCTGGAGGCCCGGGGCGAGCAGCCCCGGGCCTGGAGGCCCGGGGCGAGCAGCCCCGGGCCTGGAGGCCCGGGGCGAGCAGCCCCGGGCCTGGAGGCCCGGGGCGAGCAGCCCCGGGCCTGGAGGCCCGGGGCGAGCAGCCCCGGGCCTGGAGGCCCGGGGCGAGCAGCCCCGGGCCTGGAGGCCCGGGGCGAGCAGCCCCGGGCCTGGAGGCCCGGGGCGAGCAGCCCCGGGCCTGGAGGCCCGGGGCGAGCAGCCCCGGGCCTGGAGGCCCGGGGCGAGCAGCCCCGGGCCTGGAGGCCCGGGGCGAGCAGCCCCGGGCCTGGAGGCCCGGGGCGAGCAGCCCCGGGCCTGGAGGCCCGGGGCGAGCAGCCCCGGGCCTGGAGGCCCGGGGCGAGCGGGGCACTTCCTATTCTGGGTCTCCAATGCTTCGGACCTTTGCGGGGAATCTCTGCACTGAGTCCCCAAGGTCTGGAGGCTGTTTCGGTGCCTGTGAACCCTTTCTCTCAGGTACAGGGAGCGGCTTCACCCACGGTAGGCCAAGGTAATGACTCAGGGTTTGGATGCCGGGTCTCGTAGCAGGTGTTTGGGATTTTGTGTTTCCCTACTCTCGGACCTAACCCCGCAGTTTCTGGGCCGAGAGGAAGGGTTTGTTTCCTTTTCGGAGTCAGGCATCTGTCTCCTTGGGATTTTGTGCTCGCTGCATAACCCCTGGAGGGGCAGCTTGGGATTCTGTGTCTCCCACTTCTCCAACATTCCCCGTAAGTTTCTCAGCTTAGACCCCATGGACTGGAGGCTGTGTGGGATACTCTGACCCGTTCCTCTCGGGTACAGGCAGAGGCTTCAGGCATGATTAGCCATGGTAAGAGACAGCCCGGGGCGAGGAGGCCCGGGGCGAGGAGGCCCGGGGCGAGGAGGCCCGGGGCGAGCAGCCCCGGGCCTGGAGGCCCGGGGCGAGGAGGCCCGGGGCGAGGAGGCCCGGGGCGAGGAGGCCCGGGGCGAGGAGGCCCGGGGCGAGCAGCCCCGGGCCTGGAGGCCCGTGGCGAGGAGGCCCGGGGCGAGGAGGCCCGGGGCGGGCAGCCCCGGGCCTGGAGGCCCGGGGCGGGCAGCCCCGGGCCTGGAGGCCCGGGGCGGGCAGCCCCGGGCCTGGAGGCCCGGGGCGGGCAGCCCCGGGCCTGGAGGCCCGGGGCGGGCAGCCCCGGGCCTGGAGGCCCGGGGCGGGCAGCCCCGGGCCTGGAGGCCCGGGGCGGGCAGCCCCGGGCCTGGAGGCCCGGGGCGGGCAGCCCCGGGCCTGGAGGCCCGGGGCGGGCAGCCCCGGGCCTGGAGGCCCGGGGCGGGCAGCCCCGGGCCTGGAGGCCCGGGGCGGGCAGCCCCGGGCCTGGAGGCCCGGGGCGGGCAGCCCCGGGCCTGGAGGCCCGGGGCGGGCAGCCCCGGGCCTGGAGGCCCGGGGCGGGCAGCCCCGGGCCTGGAGGCCCGGGGCGAGCGGGCCACTTCCCATTCTGGGTCTCCAATGCCTCGGACCTTTGCGGGGAATCTCTGCACTGAGTCACCAAGGTCTGGAGGCTGTTTCGGGTCCTGTGAACCCTTTCTCTCAGGTACAGGGAGCGGCTTCACCCACGGTAGGCCAAGGTAATGACTCAGGGTTTGGATGCCGGGTCTCGTAGCAGGTGTTTGGGATTTTGTGTTTCCCTACTCTCGGACCTAACCCCGCAGTTTCTGGGCCGAGAGGAAGGGTTTGTTTCCTTTTCGGAGTCAGGCATCTGTCTCCTTGGGATTTTGTGCTCGCTGCATAACCCCTGGAGGGGCAGCTTGGGATTCTGTGTCTCCCACTTCTCCAACATTCCCCGTAAGTTTCTCAGCTTAGACCCCATGGACTGGAGGCTGTGTGGGATACTCTGACCCGTTCCTC
>NW_028240193.1:0-35024 GCF_028749965.1 Puma concolor
GCTTCAAGGGGAAAAGATTTTGACCTAGCTTTTATATTATTATGGAGATAGGTATTCCAGATGTATAAGCCAAATGAGAAAAGTGCTTCTTTATGAAACTTAAGCAGTTCTATGAATTCCACTTCTCTTTCTCTGTGATTTGAATTTTGCCTTGTCTTTAGCTAACAGGAAGCTGTATCATTGTGAAATCTTACCTTTCCAAGGTGAGATTGATGATGAATCAACAAACCACTCGCAATGGATCACTTATTGTCTTACTTCCTAATCGTGTGATAAAGAATCCTGATACTCTCCAACATATGGATTCAATATAATTGAAATTATTTTATCTTGGCAGGTTGTTTTCTTTGGGGCTTTTATATTGATCTTATTGATATGCATTTTAACAAATTTTCCAAGACAAGAGACAGAATTTATTACTGCAGGTTAATTGTGAAATGCAGAATAAGAATGTAATTATTCTGTGATTTTGGTTAGCACAGGCAATGAATCTAGTTAGAGCTAAAAAAAAAAAAAAAAAAAAAGGAAGCCAATGCTACTTTGGCTTAGATGTAGTTATTAAAATGTATCACGCGGGGCGTCTGGGTGGCTCAGTTGGTTAGGTGACCGACTTCAGCTCAGGTCATGATCTCCCTGTTCGTGGGTTCGAGCCCCACGTTGGGCTCTGTGCTGAATGCTTGCCTGCTTCAGATTCTGTGTCTCCTTCGCTCTCTGCCCCTCCCCCGCTTTGCTCTGTCTCGCTCTGTCTCGCTCTGTCTCTAAAAAATAAATAAATGTAAAAAAAAATTTAAAACAAAACGTATCAAACGTCTGCTACATACCTGACAGAATCCTAGATCTTTTCATAAGTGTTATTTTATCTTCACAGAAGCTCTGCAAGATAGTCTCATCTTTGTTTCATACAACAGAAAACTAGGACTCAAAGTTAGGTTATTTACCTAAGTTCCAGTAGATAATAAATAGTAGAGAACAATATTCAACCCTTGTGTTCTTACTCCAACCATGGTGATGTTCTCGTTTCACTGGAACTGCCCATTTATTTTTCTTAAAAATGTTTAACATTTATTTTCTTTTGAGAGACAGAGACAGAGCATGAGTGGGGGAGAGGCAGAGAGAGAGAGAGAGAGAGAGAGAGAGAGAGAGACAGACAGACAGACAGACAGAATCTGAAGCAGGCTCCAGGCTCTGAGCCGTCAGCACAGAACTAGATGTGGGTCTTGAACCCAGGAACTGTGAGATCATGACCTGAGCTGAAGTCGGACACTTAACTGACGGAGCCACCCAGGCGCCCCCTGCCTGTTTCTATCATAAAAATTATACACTGGAAACTAATTCTGTTCCTTTAGAAGTTTATGGTGTATATGGTTATTTTTCCAAAAAGGTTTAAGAGAAGTGAGCTTAATTCTAACCGTATTGAAGCCCTGCCGTAAACTGAAACATGTTCCATGGATCTTGCATATTTCTGCCAAGTCTATAATGAATGGGTAAAATATATGGAACATTTCAGCATTAGTAGGAATTTTCATATTTTTTTCTCTTTCCCTGAGGAGAGACAGTAGCTGTCAGAGACCTGGACGAGATACTAGGGAACATGGGCTTTGAACTCGCCAAAGAAGATTCTGGAGAGATGAAAAGAAAACTTCCACTTTATGGTGACTCATTTTAGATATAAAAAGTCTTTCAGGAAAATTTGGTCTCGAGGGTCTATGTAAGCGTTATTCTGAAACCAGATTAATTTTGTGATGTAAAATGTAGGGAAAAATGTAGTTCTAGAACAAGAACTAATCCTGTCTTCCATTTTCTGAATGTATATAGAACACAAAGCACTTGACTAGACTGATTCCAAGACCATCTTTCACATCTGGGAATGTTGAGGAAGCACAGTTAAACGATGGGAAAGGAAATAAATGCAAGCCCACTGTGTACCCTTCCCACATTCCCCATCATTCCTCTCTTCGGACACAGCCCCATAATACCACTGAAAGTTCTCTCCGGGCACCAGTAACCTGCCATTTGCTAGTTGCATTAGACATTATTCACTTTTCATTGGAGCTTTCTACGGTCTTTTGTATTGGTGATAATCCTCACCTTCTTGAAATTATTCTCCTTTGGCTTCTGTGTTTTTTTCCTCCTAACCTGGATCTTCTCATTTTTTGATTTTCATTTTGCATACTCTACCTGGGTAATCTCATCACTGTCTTTTGTTCAACCTATCATCTACATGCTTATGACTGTAAATCTGTGTTTCTATACAGCTTCAGACTGGTGTATCCAAATGCCTGCTAGACATTTCTACTTGGATATTCCATGGGATGCTTCTTTTTCCCAACTGAACTGAATTTAGAATTTAGAACTGAATTCAGTATTTTCCTGTCCAGTCTCCTAGTCCTGTATTCTCAATCTCATTTGTGCTCTCCCTATCCATCTATTCACCTAAGCTAGATATATGGAATTCATTTTTGATTCCCCCAATTCCTGTCAACCACTATCTGGATTATCTGTCACCTAATTTTGTAAGTTTTACCTTTATATAAACCTAAATTTAAAAATTACTGCACACAGATGGGTAGATGGATGGATATGTGACAAGCCAAGTATAGTAAAATGTTAAATAGTAGAATCAGATGGTGGGCATATGGGTGTTTATTGCACAGTTCCTTCAACTTTGCTATATGTTTACAAATTTTCATAATAAACCATTGGAAAAAATCCCATAGGTAAATGCATCAGTTTCTCTCACTCCCTGCTACCACTGCCCTATTTTAGGTCCTTTCATTCCTGACTTCAGCTACTACAACGGCTTCCACAAAATATTAGACGTTAGAGTGATCCATATAAGATGCAAATCTGATGACATTCTGCACCAATTTAAAATCCTTTAATGGCTTTCAGTTAGGTACTTGGGATTGTCTCAAGTCCTTTTTATGGCAAACAAGCTCTTTCATTATCTGGGTTGGCCTTATCTGTTCAATCTAGTATTTTACCCTCACTAACATTGAACTTTTATTCCAAGCATACATATATCATGCTTTTTGTCGCATCTTTGTTTTGTTTATACTTTCCCCGCTATTCAGAGGGTTTCCCCTTCCCCTTTGTTTGACCTACTCCTCACCATTGCTTATTAGAGTTGAGGGCACTTTTTCTAGTAAGTTCTTTAAATACCCAGGCTCCATTAGATGTCTCTTCTCTGTGTTTCCACAATAACTGCATACATTTTTCATTATAATTGCCACATTGTGTAAATGTATGCTTATTTGCCTGTCTTGTCACTTTAATGTGACCTTAGAATAGAAAAGGTTATTCTGTATCTAGTACGTAGCAGAGTGTCTGGCCTATAAGTAAGCACCCTATAAATGTTGAGTGAGAGATGATAGAGTAAATGAGCGAAAAAGTGAATGATTCCTAAGGAAAACAAAAACTGCCTTTGGTCAGGCCACTAATACTTACTTCTAGTACATTGTAATCATTTGCAGCAATTCTGAGCAACAGGGAGAATCAGAGTATATTAGCAATGAACCAGAGATGAAAATAGACTTTTCTTCACTAGAGACTCATACTTAAGAGTCATAGCATTACCAGAATTGAGGGCCTTTAGAGAATTAACTTGCATGGATGGTATTTTCTATCCTGTTTATAAGGACTAAAAGAGCTGAGTAAAAGCATATTTTTCCATGGGCCAGACTTTATGGTTCAAGGGTCAAAGGCCAGCTTACTAAAATAGAATCAATGTCTTGGGGCACCTGGGTGGCTCAGTCAGTTAAGCGTCCGACTTCAGCTCAGGTCGTGATCTCACAGTCTGTGAGTTCGAGCCCTGCGTCAGGCTCTGTGCTGACAGCTCAGAACCTGGAGCCTGCTTTGGATTCTGTGTCTCCCTCTCTCTTTGCCCCTCCCCTGCTCCTACTCTGTCTCTCTCTGTCTCAAAGAAAAATAAATTAAAACATTAAAAAAATTTAAAAAAGTAAAATAGAATCAATGTCATAAAACTAAGAATTAAGCAATTCAAGTGAGCCCAAATGGTGATGTGGAATAATGAAATGTAGCTTATTTCTGGTTTCTTATTTTATAATTTTTTAAAGAACCTGCTTTGTATCTCCATTATGTCTTATTTTTTAGCTAAAGGGAAGACTGATCTAAAAACATTGATAGATTCAGTACAAGTTATTACAGGTCAGTGAGAAATTACTATAAATATGAGATCCCAAGTCTACACTAAATTATATTTTTTCCTGTGATAGAGATTTTACTGAAGTATGAAACACGTAATTACTACATTGTGTAATGTGTCCAGCTTAAGAATTATTACCAAGTGAACATACGTATTTATCTATCACCTGGATGAAGGAATACATTATCAATAATACAGAAGAGCCACTCTACCACTTCACAGTCATGTCCTCTGGACTCTCTGGAGGTAACTGCAGCCTGTATTCTAGGACCACAGATTAGTTTCACCCGCTTTTGAAATTTGTATAAATGCAGTCATCTGATCTGTGTTCCATGATGTCTGACTTCTTTCATGTAACATTGTATTACATCTTATTCTCTGAGATTTGTCCACATTGTTGCATGTAGCGGCAGTTTGTTAGTTTTCATTGCTGCATATTGTACAGTCAAATTATAGTCAAGGAGATCTTTAGAGAATGTGCGGTAGTAGGTAAAATGATTTCTGACTAGCTCGTTGTACCTGAATTGCCGTGCGATATTCCACTGGGTCAGTATACCACAAGATATGTATCCAGTCTACCATCACAGGACATTTCTAGTGTGGAGCAGTTATGAAGAACATATTGCTATGAATATTCTTGTATATGCCTTTTGGTGAACATATGTGCACAATTCTAGGCCATCCACCTAGAAATGAAATTTCTTTGTTGTAAGATGGGATTGTGTGTACTTGAGTAGATATTGTCAATCCATTTTCTAAAGCAGTTGTACCATTTGACACATCAACAATTGCTTTACATCCTTGCTAATACTTGGTATTATCTCTCTTCTCCATTGTAGCCATTCTGGTGAGCATGCTGTGGTATCCCACTGTTATTTTTGGATTTCCCTAATGATTAATGATGTTGAGCATTCATGTTTACTGGTTATTTGGATACCTCTGCTATAAAACTCCTTTCTTTTTTTTTTTTTTTTTTTTAATATTTTTTTCGACGTTTATTTATTCTGGGGACAGAGAGAGACAGAGCATGAACGGGGGAGGGGCAGAGAGAGAGGGAGACACAGAATTGGAAACAGGCTCCAGGCTCTGAGCCATCAGCCCAGAGCCCGACGCGGGGCTCAAACTCACGGAGCGCGAGATCGTGACCTGGCTGAAGTCGGACGCTTAACCGACTGCGCCACCCAGGCGCCCCTATAAAGCTCCTTTCATGTCTGTTGCCTATTTGCTTGGATGTCTGTGTTCTACATACTGAATTTTTAAAAAAATTTTTGTTTTTTAAATTCAAGTATATGTATCATAAGGTGTTATATTAGTTTCAGGTATACATTCTAGTGACAGCTATACATTATTCAACAGCTCTATACATTACTCAGTGCTCATCAGCTAAGTGTACTCTTCAGTCCCCATTACCTACTTCACTCATCCCCCAACCCACCCACCCATCTGCCTCCTGGTAACCATCGGTGTGTTCTCTGTACTTCAGAGTCTGTTCCTTAGTTTCTCTCACTCTTTTTTTTTCTCTTTGTTTGTTTATTTCTTAAATTCCACATATGAGTGAAATCCTTTGATATTTGTCTTTCTCTGATTGACTTATTTCACTTAGCATTATAGTCTCTAGCTCCATCCATGTTGTTGCAAATGGCAAGATTTCATTCTTTTTATGGCCGAATAATATTCCATTACATATATATTCCATTATATATATATTCCATTATATATATAATTTCCATTATATATATATTCCATTATATATATAATTTCCATTATATATATATTCCATTATATATATATTCCATTATATATATATATATTCCATTATATATATGTATGTGTATGTGTGTGTGTGTGTGTGTGTGTGTATATATATATATATGTGCGTGTATATATACACACACACACACACACACACACACACACTACATCTTCTTTATCCATTCATCAGCTGATGGACACTTGGGCTGCTTCTATAGTATGGTTATTGTAAATAATGCTGCAATAAACATAGAGGTGCACATATCCTTCTGAATTAGTGTTTTTGTATTCTTTGGATAAATACCCAGTAATGTGATTACTGGATCATAGGGTAGTCTATTTTTAATTTTTTTGAGGACTCTCCATAATGTCTTCCACAGTGGCTGCACCAGTTTGCATTCCCACCAACAGTGCACGAGAGTTCCTTTTTTTCCACATCCTCACCAACCCTTGTTGTTTCTTGTGTTTTTGATTTTAGCTATCCTGACCGGTGTGAGGTGATATCTCATTGTAGTTTTGATTTGTGTATCCCTGATGATAGGTGATATTGAGCTTGTTTTCACATGTCTGTTGGTCATCTGTATGTCTTCTTTGGAGAAATGTCTGCTTGTGTCTTCTGCCCATTTTTTAATTGGTTTATTTGGGGCTTTTTGATGTTGACTTGGTGTAAGTTCTTTATACATTTTGATACTAACTCTTTATCAGATACATCATTTGCAAATATCTTCTCCCATCCAATAGGTTGTCTTTTAATTTTGTTGATTATTTCCTTTGCTATGCAGAAGTTTTTATTTTGATGGCATCCCAATAGTTTATTTTTGCTTTTATTCCCCTTGCCTCAGGAGACATATCTAGAAAAAAATGTTGCTACGGCCAATGTCAGAGAAATTACTGCCTGTGCTCTTTTCTAGATTTTTATAGCAGTAAGTCTCCTATTTAGGTCTTTAATCCATTTTAGTATCCCTTGGTGTGGGGTGTAAAGTGGTCCAGTTTCATTCTGTTATATGTAGCTGTCCAGTTTTCCCAGCACCATTTGTTGAAGAGATTGTCTTTTTTCCCATTGTATAATCTTTTGTCAAAGATTAATTGACCATATAATTGTGGATTATATGCCTAAATATGCTTTATATGCTTTCTACCCTTTTCTATTGGTCTATATGTCTCTTTTTATACCAGTACTATATTGTTTCGATTGCTACCGCTTTGTAGTATGACTTGAAATCTGGAATTGTGATACCACCCGCTTTGTTCTTCTTTGTCAAGATTGTTTTGGCTGTTCGGGGTTTCTGAGGTTCCGTATAAATTTTAGGACTATTTGTTATATTTGTTACTGGTATTTTGATAGAGAATTCATTAAATCTGTAGATTGCTTTGCATACTATGGACATTTTAACAGTATTTGTTCTTCTACTTCATGAGCATGGAATATCTTTCCATTTGTTTATGTCATCTTCCAATGTTTTCATCAATATTTTATAGTTTTCAATGTATGGGTCTTTCACCTCTGTGGCTGAATTTACTCCTAAATATTTTATTATTTTTGGTGCAATTGAAAATGGGATTGTTTTCTTAATTTCTCTTTCTCTACTTCATTATTAATGTGTAGAAATGCAACAGATTTCTGTATATTGATTTTGTACCCTGTAACTTGGCTGATTTCATTTATCGGTTCTAGTAGCTTTTGGTGGCTTTTGTAGTTCTTCTTTGTTCCTTTCTTCTCTTGCTTTCTTCCGTTGTGGTTTGATGGCCTTTAGTGATATGCGTCAATATCTTTTTCTTTTGTTTTTTGCATATCTATTACACGTTTTTTTATTTGTGGTTGCCATCAGGTTTATATATAATATCCTATGCATATAAGCAGCCTATATTAGGTGCTGGTTGCTTAAGTTTGAACCCATTCTAAAAGCACTAAATTTCTCCCCTCCCCCCCCCCACACACACATTTTATATGTATGATTTCATATTTTACTTCCTTTTATTTTGTGAATTCCTTGACTGATTTCTATAGCTATAATTGATTTTACTGCTTTTGTGCTTTAACTTCCATACTGGTTTTATAAGTGATTGATCTACCACTTTGGTTATGTTTGTATGCCCCCGTGAATTTTTTTCCTTTCCTAATTTGCTTGCTCCTGATTATGGCCTTTCCTTTCCAAAGAATTCCTCTTAACATTTCTTGTAAGACCGGTTTAATGGTGAGGAATGCCTTTTACTTTTGTTTGTCTGGGAAACTCTGTCTCTCCTTCTATTCTGAATGATAGCCTTGCTGGATAGAGTATTCTTGGTTGCAGGTTGTTTTCTTTCAGCACTTTGAATATATCATACCACTCCCTTCTGGACTGCAAAGTTTCTTCTGAAAAATCAGCGGATAGACTTAAGGAGTTTCCCTTGCATATAACTTTTTTCTCTTGCTGCTTTTAAAGTTCTCTCTTTACCACTATTTTTTGCCATTTTAATTATTATGTGTCTTGGTGTAGACTTCCTTGGGTTTATTTTGTTGGGGACTCAGAGTCTTCTGAATCTTGATTTGTCTCCTTCTCCACATTAGGGAATTTTTCAGCTATTATTTCTTCTAACAAACTTTTCTGGCCGCTTTTCTCTCTCTTCTCCTTCTGGGATCCCTATAATGCTAATGTTATTACATGTGATGGTGTCACTGAGTTCTCTATTCTCATTTTATATTGTTCTTTTACTCTTTCCTTTTCAGCTTAGTTGCTTTCCATTACTGTTCTTTCAGTAATGATCTGTTCTTTTGCTTCCTCTAGTCTACTATTTATTCACTCTAGTGTGTTTTTAATTTTAGTTAATGAGTTCTTCATCTCTGGTTCTTTTTTTGTATTTTCTCATATCTTTGTTGAATTTCTCACTATGATCCTCTACTCTTTCCTCACATCCAGTAAGTACCTTCATGACCATTACTTTAAATTCTCTATCGGGTATATTGCTTATCTCTGTTTCATTTAGCTCTTTTGCTGTGATTTTGACCTGTTCTTTCATTTGGGACATAGGCCGCAGCTTCATTTTGTCTAACTCCCTGTGTCTGTTTCTATGTATTGGGAAAGTCAGCTATGTCCCTGATCTTGAAAAAAGCGGTCTTATGAAGAAGAGGCCCTGTAGTGTCCTGTTGTGTAATGTCCCCTGTTCACCAAAAACTAGCATTTCAGCTGTCTTCTCTGGGTGTTGCATGCCCTAGGGCTGTGATTGTTGAGTCATGTTTGCCATCAGTTGTCATCTGCAATGGCCTTCTTTGCCTGTTGTGGACAAGGTTTGGTCCCTGTGATGCTAAAGGGCCAGTCTGGGGCCACCTTGGGCTTGAGTTGGGTCAGACCAGATGCCTGCCCTCACCCCATTTGCCAGAGCTGTGGTTGCACCAAACATCAGGGTGCTCACTTTCTGCTGCCCGCTGTGAGATCTTCATTGGTGGGTAGAGCTGGCAGTCAGAGGTCTGTACCCATCCCAGAGCTGGGAATATAGTCAAACTGATGTGTGTGATTATGTTCCCTCTCCCAGGGCAAGAGTCACTTGGGAGTGGTCCTGGACAGTGTTGGAGCTGCCTGCTGCTTACAAAATGAGAGGCATCTAGTGCTGCTTTGGATGGACTCCTGCCCAGTGGGGATGGTTGGAGGGGGCAGTCTGCAGGAGAATGCAGGGGTGGGTCAAGCGGTGTTAGCAAGCTACATGGCAAGTGTTCCAGCTGGTTCCTGCAGCTGTCTGGGTATCTGGATTAGGGTGGGGGTAGGGGAGAGAAATGGTGCCTGCCAGGTCTTTTATTCTTGGAGAAGTCTCCTAAAGATCCCTGCCCTTCCAGGAGAAGTTCTGAGATTAGTAAATAAATCTCCTTTCTCTATATCCCAGCCACTTTTCAAACTGCCACTTCTATGCTGGATCCCTGCAGGGCTGTTTGTTATGCTGTCTCTTTAAGGATGGAGACTGTTTCCTCTTGCCCTCCAGCTCTCCCAGAGCCAAGCCAACTGATTTTTAAAATTCTAGGTGTTAAGCTCCAGTGATTGTAAAAGTTAAAAAAAAAAAAAGTTAAGCCCCTCTGTCTTTCAAAGCCAAATATTATGGGGGTTTGTCTTTACAGTGCAGGTCACCCATGTCTGGGGTGCCTGGTAGGAGATCTCTTCCTCTCCCTTTTCCGTGCTTGTGGCGTCCCTCACATTTGTGGTTGGTTTTCCTGGGGGTCTGGTTCTAACCACATCTCCATTATTCCTCCCATTCTTTTCATTGTGGCCTCTTCTCTTCAATTAACTGTGGGGGGTCTGTTCTGACAGTCTTCAGGTTATTTTCTGGGTTGGTTACACTGATATGGGTGTATCGAGGGGTATCCATGAGACAAATGAGCTTAGGATCCTCCTACCTTGCCATCTTTCCCAGAAATTCCTATTGCATTTTTCGTTTATCTTTTACCTGTTTGTTTGTTTTTTTTTTTAATGTACTCTAGATACAAGTCCCTTGCAGGTTATATAAACTATAAATATCTTGCTGTATAGTTTGACTTTTCACTTATATTTTATCGTCTTTTTTTTTGATAGGGAAAAATGTTTTTTAATTACACACTCAATCCATTGGATGTATTTCAAAATACCCCCCAAAACACTTTTCTTCATTTATCAGTGAAAGAAGTTAGAAAGTAACGTCAAAAAAATAGCATATGGCAATCAAATTTCCCTGAAAGTCACAGTCACATATAGAGTACATCCTAGAAAAGAGGAGGGGCCAGACAGGTTCTCCCTACTTTCAGGAATTTCATCCAGTACTGGGCCTACTCATGGGTGGAGAGAAAAGGCAACTTTTAACTATGAGTATGTTATTAAATGAGGCATTTACTATACTCCTTCCTAAGAGCACCAGGTGGGGGACAAGTGTTCTAAACTTGATCTAGGAAATGGAATGTGGAGTCAGTCCATCCTCTTCCCCCTAAGAGCTGTCCAGTGGCTAATGAATTTAAAAAGCATGACTAAATAAAAACAAATGCCCACATACTCTCTCCTCCCCGCCAATAAAGGTAAAAGAAAAAAACTGGATTTCCCAGATTGTTCTCCAGAATAATAGTTGCTTTATATATTTGGTATAAGTGGGATGTTAAAGTCCTTTACTGTTAGTTCATTGCTATCAATTTCTTCCTTTACATATCTATTAATAGTTGCTTTATGGATTTGGCTGCTTTCATGTTGGGCACATAAATATTTGCAACTCGAGAGTGGATGGAGCCTGGGAGTAGCTTTAACAACCCAAATTCGTCAATTACAGAGTCATCACAAGCATGCCTTGCTTTTAAACAACAAAAAAAATATTTTTGAAACAACAAGATAAAAACCTAGTACTAATCCCTTTCTGACAATACACAATTACTGAATTAACTAATATTGAGAAAGGGAAGGGAATCATACCTATGGGCCTTGTCTCACACAAGTGCATGTTTGTAGGTGCAAGGCACTTGTCATTATTGCAGAAATGAATTTGAATTTTTCATCTTTAGTTTAACATTGCTTTTAGTACAATGCTGACACCAGCAGTGCAGAAAGGGCTCTGGAGAGTTGTTCATAGCAGCAGCTCTCCTTTGGTTCTGGAGGCCCCAGGCCAGCCAATATTGCCTCGTCACATACATTCTTTAGGCCTTTCTGTGAGTGCAGAACCCGCCACATATTTGACCACCTTCAGGTCATGGGCCAGCTTTTCACATCATTTCGGCAGTCTCCGGAGGGATAGACTTCTCTTTGTTCTTGGTTTCTCAGTCGTAGAGGAGTCATCTTTAAGATCAATTTGGGTCCCGACAAGCAAGAAAGGAGTCTTGGGACAGTGGTAAGTTATCTCAGGCACCCACATTTCCTTCACATTTTCGAATGAGGAGGCAGAGATCACTGAATAACAGACTGGAATACATTTGTAGAAATGTATTCGTAGATACATTGAAATACGTTTGTAGAATAACTTGGCAGTTGTAATCTGTCATAGTCCTCTTGCCCCGCAGTATCAGAAAGTCCAAGAGTGTATGGCCCCCTATCGATCATAATGGTGACTGCATAGTTGTCACCAAGAGTCGGTACATCCTCGGAAATGTGTTTGTTGTGTAGGATATCAGGAGTCATGTTTTACCAACAGCAACGTCACCCACAACAACGCACTTAATTGTCTGCATTACTGAAACAATTTTGAATCCACTTTAAATATTTCAAATTCGGTGGTGATCTCAGCTTCTCCGCGGGGGCATTGGCAGTGCTGTGTGGTGTCTCCTCTTGTATTTTATCTTCTGATGAACAAAAGTTTCTCTTTGACACGTAGTTGAATTAGTCAACCTTTTTTCTTTTATAGTTAGAATGTTTGGGAGCCTGTTGAAGAAATCCTTCCATACACCGCGGTCATGAAAACGTCTCCTATTTTATCTTGTGGGAGCTTTATTATTTTCCTTTCACATTTAGATCTATAATCCACTCAATTGATTTTTCTACATGATGTGGGATAAGGGTCCCTTTTTCTTCTAAATGGATATTCACCATTTATTGACAAGATGATCCTTTCCCTACTTTAATGTAAGGCTAGCTTTTTCATAAATCAAAGATAATAAACGTGTGGACTTTTTATTCTTTTTGTTCTTTGGTCTATCTGCTGGTCCTTGCACCAGTATACCTACTCTTTTAATGTAGATTTAATCTGTCTTGATATCTGAAGCATAAATCCTCCCAATTTTATTTACTTCTCTAAACTCTTCTTGGCTATTCTTAGTAATGTCCTTTTTGTCATTAGAAATATTTATTCTTTGTGCTTTCTCTCTTTTTTTCCTTTGTCAGTCTTAGTGCGGGTATGTATCACTTTTGTTGGTCTTTCCAAAACCCAACATTTGGCTGTATTGATTTTATTTAAAGTTTGCTTTTCATTTCAGTAGTTTCTGCTTTTGTCCTTAGAACTTTTCTTCTCCTTTTGAGGGGTTTAATTTGCTGTTCTTTCCTAACTTTTTAAGATAGAACCTTGGGTTATTGATCTTTTCATCTTTTCTATTACATGCATTTAAGGCTGTGAATTTCCCTCAGCACAACCTTACCATATCCTTTAAGTTTTAATATGTAATATTATTATTTTTACTCAATTCAAAATATTCTAACTTCCAGTTTGGTTTATTTTTTTGACACATGATTTATTTAGAGAGGCATTCTTTAGTTTCCAAAGTTAGGGGAGTTTCCTAGTAGCTTTTGCTATTGATTTCTAGCTTAATTTCCATACCCTATATTAAGTTATTTGTACCGATCATCTTTATTATTCTAATAATTTTTAAGTTATATGAACCTTATTCAATTGTGAAATATTACTTTATAACCATTATTATGGGAGCATCTCTTTTGCCAGTGTTAAAGAAACACTGTTCATTTTGTGTCTGTAGCTGACTGCTTATTTTTTAGCAGGTATCATTATGCTTTATTTCTCTTTAATAACTGGAAATTATGCTATTTTTTAAAGTGTCATCTTTCTCTACTTCTTTTGTTCTGCAGGAGGAGAAGTTGACCTCAGTGACCTGGAAAATGTCTTGCAAAATATGGGGATAGAGTCCTCACCAGAGCATTCGGAGCTAAAGAAATTACTTCCAATTAATGGTGGGCATTTCAAATATCAGAATAGTCTTCAAGAGAGTTAATATAGTCATCCAGGGAGTTGTTCAGCCATTGCAAGTATCAGGTAGAATCTTGAGGGAATTAGAATTATAGCCTACAAATTTTGTATAATCCAAATCTCCATGTTTATTCTAGATCACTTAGAAGTTAGAGTTAAAAATATCCATAATTCTAAAGATAATTATTTTTCATATTTAGGAATACATAAATTGCCATTTAAAAATATGTCAAAATCAAGAGGCTCATCAATCATCAGTCTTGCCATCTGGACTAAGGAATATTGATAGTTATTTTTCCTTCCATTGAGATGCCTTGGGTTAAGACCTCTAGGACAAAGGAGGAGGACGAGGAGAGATGTAGAACTATCCTTACTAGTAGAGGGGGAAAAATGTGGACTCAGAAAAAACACAACATAAGGAAGTGTTTTTGCTTTGGCCTGGCAAATATTAATAATTGTCTCAGGTGCTAAAGAATTGATTTACCATATTAAGAATTTCGTTTACATTTTTTGTTTTATTATTTCTAGAAGATACTAGGTAAATTTTAGGAGCAAATTATTTTATGCTGTATATTTCTGAACTTGGATATTTGATATTGTTTTAGCATGTCTAGATATTTTCTCTATGACCTAAATTATGTGTTTCTTGCAGCTACAGCTAGTAGAAAAATATATAAGACTAGTTTGCTGAATTGTGCAGAAGATGTAAAAGGTGAGTGAGATTCAAATAAAGATGTCAGATTGAGACTCTTGTGTTTTGCTTTTTTTCTTATTAAATATTGCCCCCTGCCATTCTCATATATATTTCCATGATTAGTTTTAATACACACATATGTTCCTACTGATTAAATAATTTTCTGTCTTGTTTTTAAAAGGTGTTCTAAATATTTAGGTTTACCTAGATTTTTGATGTGGAAATAATAAAATTTAGGCCCAGCTATAAAAATTTAAGATAGTATATCTTGAAATACAGTGACCAAACTGAATCTCCTTGTATAAATGTTTATATAAAAAATAACTATTATATTTGCAGTTTTTGCTGCTAAAATTAACCTGAGTGGTGTCTCAGCCTTATTCTGATGTATTGTGTTATGTAAGCTTATCTTCAGTGTGGGATATTTTGGGTATAAATGAATAGATAATTTTAGTCCATTAGTATTTCTCTTTAAAAATTTAAATGTCCTTAGCCTCTTTTTTTTATGATGAAATTGATACCACCATACATTAGGAATTTATATTATATTTTGATTTTTATTTTAATATCCTCGTATCTTTCTCTTTTGTTGGGTTGCAAGATGATGACCATGACCTTGACTCTATTCTTGAAAACATGGCAATCAGACTTACAGCTGAGGAACTTAATGATGTACGAGTTGCTTCAGATGCTTCAGATGTACCAGTTGATGGTGAGTGATTTAGATATCATTATGCCTTCATGAAAATTTGGGTTTTGCAGCTGACATTTTTTATAGGACTTATGTAGCTGAAATAAGAATTATTTTTTCTCTCAATATATTAATCTAAAGTTGATACTTATTCGTTTATTTAACAAATATTTACTGAGCACTATATAGCATGTATTCTGCTCAGTGCCAGAAATACAATGACCACGAAATACAGACATAGTCCTTGACCCAAGGAACTTAATGTCTAGTGTATCACAATTCTTAGTATTCTAGTAGAGGCTGAGAATGTTGCTGGGGCCTCAGTCAGGTTAGTAGTTTTCACAGGAACAAGGGCTTTGGTTTCAGCCAATATGAATGACATTTTTGCCACTTCTATATAGGCATGGATCATCATATCCTTGGACCAGACTTCACGATTCAAGGTCAGTATTGTATGTATTAAATAAAATATTAGGATTGAAGTGTGATGCATCACAAAGTAATCCCCACTTTAAATAAACCAAAAAAGAATATATTTAGCTGAGCACAATCCACTGAGGTCAAGCAATATCACCTAGAAACATTTTACTGAATACTGCCTCTTACCTGAAAAAATATTTTTTTTCACATGATTCATATACTATTTAGTTATGTCTTTGCCATGGGTTTTATACCCTTCTGATAGGGTGAGTTTTTTTTTTCCCCAAAAGATATTTTTATTGAATCATTCCTTAATTTTCAAGTACTACTGTGTACCAATGAAAAACATGTAGTTAGTTTTTTATTTGCTTATTTTCTTTATGCTTTTAAGTTTCCCTGGGACATCTGGAAAAAAATAACTAAGTGGGACTATCAACAATTGCCAGAGGTTATTTTTAGCTTCAGAAACTCACTTGGGGATGTCAGATAAAAGGCAGAATAGGAACCACCGAAAAACTCTCTCCTCCATAAGAGCAATGAGCAAACTGGCAAAAATGGTCAAAATTAACATTTTCAGAACTGGAAATTAACCAAAGGTTTGCTGCAATCTGGGAGGATTTAAGAGAAAAAAGACTGAATCTCAGTAAGAATAGTGAGCTTTGTGATATTTTAATTTGCCCTATTCCCATCCTCTGTCTTACAGCTCCGTAATAGCCTTGAAAAATAACATTTTCTATTTGCAGTGAAAGCTAGTAGCCTGGAAACCACTGGAGGGAGCAGAGGGGAACTGGAGCTCTTTCAAAGCCTTATTGCCTAAGAACTGTCATTATTTGGTCTGTTTGGTGGTTCCTTGGAGTGAGGCTTTATATCTGTCTCCCTTTATGTATGAATTAATAAATGAATAATTCATGAGTATGGAAAGATGAATCAAGAGATAAACTGAAAAGAGCAGAAAAGAATAAGAAAAAATAATAATTATTTGGAGTCATAAAGAACTAATAGCAATTACTGCAGTGGTAGAGTAATAATTAGTCAGCAGCCATACTGAAATGGACGCAGTGATTAAGAAAGAAGAGGAGAAAGTATGTTAGTAAAAGACAAGAGATGAGAATTATGGCCTTTACTTCTTTTACTCTTGGTACCTGCATGAGTCTTGTCCCTGCCAGAACAAAGATGAACACAGAGAGCATGAACTGTCCTGTAGAGTTTATGAACTAGTGTGGCATCATAAAATGTTTTTCCTAGACTCCGAGTCCATTTTGCAAATACAAATTGAACCCCAGAAAGCCTGAAATTAAAAATTAAAAATGGACTCAAATAAAATAGTGGAAATACTGGACTCTGCCTTAAGCTTTTTTACAGTATGGGTACTTTATGTTTTCATTCTAAAGCTCTATCTATCATTTTCTGGATCCCAACTAAGTCTTTTTTTTTTTTTTAACAGCTAATGGGAACTTTGATGTTGGTATCTTAATGGATGGAATGGATGGAATAAAAGCCAAAACAGGTAATAGAATAACAACTAAGAGTAAGATGCTACTAGAAATCTAAGAACCAAATTCTTTCCACTAAATTACAATATAATGCTCTTTCCACATCATGATTGCATGGACTTTTAAAATCTGTCTTACACATCTTATAAAAATGTTTATGTATAAATGCCTACAGTTAGATAATAGATTATCAGAACTTTTAGCAATAAAACTTCAGCGCTCTTTGTTGTTTCCCAAGTCATTATCTGAAATCTCTGCCAATAATTAGCATACCTTCTTTTATGGCGGAAAGCTAAATTCCAGTTTAACACAGTAAAAAGTGAAGGAAAGTTTTGGTAAAGTTAGAGGCGATCTCAAAGCAATAAAAGTGCTGAGAAAACTATTTAGATCAGCAATCTGTATCATTCTAATGCACTGCGAAGTTTATACTCATAATCGCATGCTCTGTTGCCCTGCCTATCATTCAGAGATTATACTAGAAATAACAAGAAACCTCTGTAGGCCCAAAGGCCTATTTTTTAGGCTGGGTCTCTTTTCATTCAGCAGTTAGCTGTAATGCTACAAAGGCAATTTTTTTTTTTTAATTGTGTGGAATCACGACATCATTCACAGTAATACCAGAAGTCTCCCTTCTTTTGCTTTGAAGGAGAGGTTGAGGTCAATGACATGAAAAAAGTTCCAGGAAACATGGGGATAGAACTCAAAGATAAGAAACAGGGAGAGTTGGTGAACAATCTGCCAGTCGATGGTGAGAATTTCTCTAACAATTCTATTTCATATCTAAGTGAAAAAGATTGTCCAAAAAAATCTTTTACAAGGTAATGACTGTTTTCTCTTACGAAGACATACCTACGGGGTCCTCTCATTCTTAGTTGGGAATGAGGTGGCTTTAGTCAGAAATCCTGCGACCATGGTTGAGAAATCCTGGCTATTATTCTTGAATACACTGTGATTCTGAAATTTTAAAATGAGAAGAGGAAAAGGAAGGCATTGAAAAGTATGAAATGGAAATAAATGAGAAATTACAAAGAATAAATGGATGGGAGGGGTTCTGCCTGTTAGAGGGCCAGCAATAAGTGCCTTAGGTGCCAGTGAATGAAGAGTGGCCTTATTTTCTCCGTTTCATATATTTTTAAAAATCATTGAGAGTATATTTGTACTGTATGGAAAGGTAAAGTCTGACTTTGTGAAATGATGGCTTCTCTGTTGCTTAATAACGAATTTTGGTGAGATTTTGATTTGTATGCTTCTTAAAGCTGATACATCTATCAGGATAGGCTGATGGTTGGCACAGAGGCCTTTTTCATTAATTTATTCTAAAAGGATAACTGACATATAACATTAGTTTCGTGTGGACAACATAGCGATTCAACAATTACACACATTATGAAACACCATGGTAAGTGTAGTTGCCTTCTGTTGTCATAGTTATTACATTATCGACTCTGTTCCCTATGCTATACTTTTCATCCCTCTGACTTATTTTCTTTATAACTAGAAGTTTGCACCTCTTAATCTTCTATTTCACCTAATCCCCCACCCACCTCTACTTTGGCAACCACCTGTTCTCTCTATTTATGAGTCTGTTGTTTGTTTGTTATACTTTTTAGATTCCACAAGTAAGCAAAATCATATGATATTTGTATTTCTCTGTCTCACTTACGTCATTTATCATAATAGCCTCCAGGTCCATCCATGTTGTCATTAATGGCAAGATTTCATTCTTTTTTACGGCCGAGTAGTATTCCGTTATGTGTATGTGTACCACCTCTTCTTTATCCATTCATCGGTTAATGGACACCTAGGTTGCTTCCCCGTCTTGGCTATTGTAAGTAATGCTGCAGCAAACAAAACGGCATAGTATCTTGCCAAATTAGCGTTTCCATTTTTTTCTTGTAAATACCCAGAAGTGGAATTACTAGACCATATGGTACTTCTATTTTTAGTTTTTGGAGGAACCTCCTTCCTATTTTCCAGAGTGGCTGCACCAATTTACATTCCCACCAATAGTGCACAAGGGCTCCCTTTTCTCCTCACCTTCACCAGGACTTATTATTTATCTTTTTGATACTACCCATTCTGATTGGTGTGAAGTGATATCTCATTGGGTTTTGATTTGCATTTTCCTGATGATTAGTGATGCTGAGCATCTTTTCATGTGTCTGTGGGCCATCTACATGTCTTCTTTGGAAAAGTCTATTCATGTGCTCTGCCCATTTTTAAATTGGATTATTTGTCATTTTTCGGTGTTCAGTCGTATGAGTTCTTTGCATATTTTGGATTTTAACCCCTTACTGGATATATCATTTGCAAACACCTTCTCCCATTCAGTAGTTGCCTTTTTGTTTTGTTGATGGTTTCCTTTGCTGTGCAATGAAGGCCTTTAAAGATGAAAATATACATAAGATGTTAAATTTTGATACTTGCCACTTTTCAGATATTTTGATAGCATATTTATGCTTCTTTTAATCCGCCCATACTTTTGCAGACAATGTATGTTCTATCCTGGGGGATAGAGTTCCATAACTTATTGAAAAGTTTATAATTTGTGGCAAAGAAGAAAATAAGTCTAGTCTGAAAAGTGATTAATAAACAAAAAAATTAGTAATGGTTAAAGAAATTTACTCAGAAAAAGATATTTTTCTCTGGGTATCATCCACAAAAAAATCATGCTTATTGGATGGAAGGATGAAATTTGTTATCCCCACTAGTGTATTTCACTGAGTAGCTCACCGATTACCTTTAAAGCTTTCTGCTCTATGGACTGACCAAAGGAAGATATTTTATTCTAACTCTATTATTGAACATATTTTAAATATTTGAACAATGTAGTTAGCTATGTTTTTTGTGCTAGAACTTGTAACTATATATTATCCACGAATTAATAGTTTTGGTCACATTTAAGAGTGACTACATTTTGGTGTTATTTCTTTCAGTTTCCTAGGGGTGAGGATGATTGATATCAACAATCATGTTGATATAACAACAATCACTGTTCTGGAAAACATGAGGTTGAATCTTACAGAAAAGGAACCTAAAAATATGAGACAGAATCTACAAATTAATGCTGCGCATTTAATATAGCATTGAACCACTTGGGAAATCTTGGGCTTAGGAAGTGATGGAAAGACTCTCGAAAGCCACTAATTTGGCACTAAGAAGACATTTTAAAAACTCACAGAACACATCTCTAAATAGAAATGAATGCTATCCTAAAAACTTATATTAAGTTTATTATATCAACAACTTCTTTCACTGTGAATCATAAGTAATGCTGAGGTTTCCACAGGCCACAAAAGGCCAGAGAAGAGTCAGAGGGATAGGGAGCATGGAAGTAAGATGAAAAAGCATCTTAAATTGGAAAATCAAATCTAGGTCTATACCGCAGACATTGAAGTGAAGTACTGGCAATGGTTCAGTGGAAGTGACCTGGGAGTTCAGGAAAATGAGAATGGCTCCTGTTCTTGTCTGTAGCAATGAGATCTGTGGTCTAATAGCCCTAAGGTGCTAAAATATACCTTAGGCACCTTTTGCTGTCTCAAGTTGTCCCAAGATAAGGTGAAAGGCGACAGGTTCTAGTTTTACCCATCCTATTAAATTTTTCCAGATAATTAGAAAAGTCAAATGAGTCTTGGTACTCCTATTTAAAATGTTAAATGATACTATGAAGACATAAATTACACTTTCTCTCTTTTTTCATATCCTTAGCACGGGCTAATTAAGTTAATAATACACAGAAACGAATGCATTTTTAATATTGTAGAAACATTCCATTTTTCTTATTTCCCATCCCTATTGCGTTCCTAAGGTGGGAAGGGTAATGTGGGTAATTTGGACAGCATTCTGGGGGAAATGAGGATTAAGCTCCCAGAAAAGGAACAGAAAAAGCTGACCGAAAACCTGCTACTTAATGGTGAGGATTTTAGAAATAACTGTGTCTTTGAAGGGAGTTAGCGCTTGTGAACACGCATACCAGAATTTCTAAAGCACTCAGAAGATATTTGCAGATCTTAAGGAGGGATTAATTCCTAATGTAAAAGTCCTATTTCTTCATTTTTATAAACTCCAGGGAGCAGAATGAAGTTCTGTTTGTAGTTCATTATTTCATTTAACACTCTCTGAAAAAACTTCCTTTCCCCCATCATCCCTATATCCTCAAAATACTCAGATTTATGTCTTCAGATCAATTTTCCCACTCAAATATTGTGTGTTGTAAGTTTTATAGGACTTTTCTTTCTTTTTAAAGTTTATTTTTGAGAGACAGAGAGAGTGGGGGAGGGTCAGAGAGCGAGGAGAGAGAGAGAGAATCCCAAGCAGGCTCTGCATTGTCAGCACAGAGCCCAACGCAGGACTGAATTCCACGAACCATGAGATCATGACCTGAGCTGAGATCAAGAGTCAGACACTTAACCAACTGAGCCACCCAGGTGCTCCGCTCAAGGAACCTTGTAATCTGTTGCAGTCTGTTCAAGTCTCAGTGACATGGTAGAAAGATGGTTTCATAGACAATGCAGAGATCGAGACCGAAACTTCCCTTATTTTCTTCCAATTTCTTCTTTGTCGTCTCCCCATTCTACCCCCATGTCCTTCTAGTCTGAGGCACCGAATGTCCCTTTTTGGGTTATCATTTACTTTATTGGGACTAATTACAATTTCATTATAGTTAGTAGCTTTATCAAAGGACTCTGTGAATACCCAGAACACCCCAAAACGAAACCCTATATCCTTTAGCTATCACCCTTTTATTCTCTCCCCACCACCCTACGAGCCCTAGGCAACTTACTAATCTATTTTCTGTCCCTATAGATTTACCTATTCTGGACATTTCATATAAGCGGGATAGTATGTAGTCTTTATGATTAGCTTCTTTCACTTAGTATGACGGTTTCAGGTTCATCTATATTGTAGCACGTATCAATATTCCATTCTTCCTTTTTTCCAATTTATTTATGGTGGTAAGATGCACATAACATAAAGTTTACTACCTTAACCATTTTTAAGTGTCCAGTTCAGTGTTATTAAGCACCTTCACATTTTTTGTGCAATGACTACCACCATCCGTCTCCAGAATTCTTTTCATTTTGTAAAATTAAAACTCTGTATCCATTAGGGGCGCCTGGGTGGCTTGGTCAGTTAGGCGTCCGACTTCGGCTCAGGTCACGATCTCACGGTCCGTGAGTTCGAGCCCCGCGTCGGGCGCTGTGCTGACGGCTCAGAGCCTGGAGCCTGTTTCCGATTCTGTGTCTCCCTCTCTCTCTGCCCCTCCCCCGTTCATGCCTTGTCTCTCTCTGTCTCAAAAGTAAATAACCGTTAAAAACAAAAACAAAAACGAAAACACTTCCCATTGTCCCCTCCCACGAGCCCCTGACAGCCACCCTTCTACTTTCTGTCTGTATGGTTTTGACTAATCTAAATACCTTATATAAGTGGAATCATGCAGTGTCTATTTCCGTGACTCGTTTATGTTACTTACCCTACTGTCCTCATGTTTCATCCAGGTTGTAACATATGTCAAAATTTCCTTCCTTCTTAAGACTGAATAATATTCTACTATAGGTATATATATTCATTCATCCATCAGTGGATACTCGAGTTGCTTCCACATTTTAGTGATGGTGAATATGTTCTGTGAACATGCGTATACAATTTCATTCCTTTTTGTTGCCTAATAACACATTCTGTTGTATGTGTATATGTTGTGTTTATTCACTCATCCTTTGATGGGCATCTGGGTTCTTTCTGCCTTTTGGCTCTAATGAGCATTTCCAAATATATACAAAGTAGGAAGAATAATATAATGAATGATAAGGAATAAAGAATAATAGAATGAACCTAGATTCAACAGTTATGAAGATTCATCTCACTTGCTTCTTATTTATTTATTTAATTCATTTTTGAGAGACAGACAGAGACAGAGCATGAACGGGGAAGAAGCAGAGAGAAGGAGACACAGAATCCAAAGTAGGCTCCAGGCTCTGAGCTGTCAGCACAGAGCCTGACGCGGGGCTCGAATTCACAAACCGCGAGATCCCGACCTGAGCCGAAGTCCAATGCTCAACCGACTGAGCCACCCAGGCGCCCCTCTTATTTATTTCAAAGCAAATTTTCATTTAGTCCTTATATACTTCAGTACACATCTTCTTAAAAGTATGGATTTTTTTGGGCGCCTGGGTGGCGCAGTCGGTTAAGCGTCCGACTTCAGCTCAGGTCACGATCTCGCGGTCCGTGAGTTCGAGCCCCGCGTCGGGCTCTGGGCTGATGGCTCAGAGCCTGGAGCCTGTTTCCGATTCTGTGTCTCCCTCTCTCTCTGCCCCTCCCCCGTTCATGCTCTGTCTCTCTCTGTCCCAAAAATAAATAAAACGTTAAAAAAAAAAATTTTTTTTTAAAAAGTATGGATTTTTTTACATGACTGCAATACCATTATACAGTTTATTTTTAAATTTCCCTTCTTTAAAATATTTTTTACAGTGAGCTTATTCAAATAAAGAACCCAACAAGCTTTACACACTGCATCTATTATGACACTTAAATCTCACGTACTCTACAGCTATTCCTCTACCTTCTTTGTCTTTTCTTTTTAGGCACTGATTTTTTTTTTAGAAACTGGGTTGCCGATCGTCTGGTAGCATTTCTATATACTAAAAAAAGAAAAATTTCCCATCTACTAAATTTACCCGTTTTTGTCTGTTTTCTCATCTCTCGTTTCTCTGTTGTCCGTATTCCTCATAAACCAGGAGTCAGCTCTGATGGCTTAATTATTTTCATCTTCAACATTTTTTGACAAGAATACTTCATAAGTAATACTGTTTATTTCACATTGCATTCCATCGGGAAATACAAATCTAGTTTATCTTTTTGAAAACGGCTCTACAGGTGTCCCAAATCATTTATTTAAAAGTCTGTCACCACATCCTTGAATTTGAGATGCCATCCTAACTATATACTTGATTTCTATGTGCACTTGTCTATTTTGAGAATTTCCATTCTGTTCTATTGGTCTGCTTATTCATGCTCTAAATTGTGTTGAGTATAACAGCTTTATAGTCTTTTGATATGAGTAGACCTAACCCCTCACTCCTCAGCCCTTGTACGCACACACACACACGCACACACACACGCTCCCTTGTCCACCCCGCCCAGTTCTGGCTGTTCTTTATAGAAACATCTTTTTTGTGTGACTTTTAGTAGGAGTGTATTTGTCTTGTTTTTTTTTTTTTTTCTTTCATTTTCCATTTGCTGTGTAACATATTTCCTGGTGAGAAGATTGATTTGTTAGGGTTTGAAAACCACTTGTATTATGAGAGGACTTATCACATGTACGTGTTTACTGTTGTGCCAAGTTTAAATCCCAACATAATGAAGAAATATGAAAGCATATCATGCACCCTTATTTCTTGTTTTCTGTGGTATAGAAATACTGACTACCCTTTCAACTTTAACATCGAAATCTTCCACATTCAATACAGATCCGCGTTATTGTGAGTCAAGATTTAACCACGTGGTGATGTACCCACTTGGCTGTAGCTCCGGCCTCCGTGGGTGCAGACAATGCCATATGCACGGTGTGCACCAGTAAGAGTGCCCCATAGACACCGTGAGCTGCCCACTAGGAAGCTCGGGAAAGACACACCACCGCTACTTGGCACTAAACCAAGGATTGTCCCAAAGGACTTTCCCGCAGCCCTAGATTCACTAGTGGGTAGAGGATGAGTTCCATGTGGTTCAAGGTCCCCTTCATGTTCCCATACAGCTGTCTTGTTTCCTTCCTCCCTCCTTCCTCCTCTTTCCCCCTTCTTTTCATTTCTAAGCATTTTTTTCTCTTTTTCGGCTATCCTGGGTCATTTTGTATTGTTTCCTATCTCCTGCAGATGCAGATACTTTTAGCTTGTTTTCCATTGCTTTACACATAGGAAGCACAATAGTTTTGTAACTTGTGACTGATAACTTCTTTATTTATTTATTTATTTATTTATTTATTTTTTATTTATATATGAAATTTATTGTCAAATTGGCTTCCATACAACACCCAGTGCTCATCCCAAAAGGTGCCCTCCTCAATACCCATCACCCACCCTCTCCTCCCTCCCACCCGCCATCAACCCTTAGTTTGTTCTCAGTTCTCAACAGTCTCTTATGCTTTGGCTCTCTCCCACTCTAACCTCTTTTTTTTTTTTTTTTTTTCCTTCCCCTCCCCCATGGGTTCCTGTTAAGTTTCTCAGGATCCACATAAGAGTGAAACCATATGGTATCTGTCTTTCTCTGTATGGCTTATTTCACTTAGCATCACACTCTCCAGTTCCATCCACGTTGCTACAAAAGGCCAGATTTCATTTTTTCTCATTGTGCCTGATAACTTCTAAATCTAAAGTTTTTATGAGCATGTTGCTGCTGCCTGTTATTTCTGCTTATTCTCTCTCAAGTAGCTTGTTTCGCTCTGTGTTTGATTCTTTTGAGTGTGAGCTATTTTCCTTGGAAAATTATAGAAAGAAACCTTTGAGGGTGAGGATGGAAGCATGTTCCCAAGGAATACTTGCCTTTGCTTCTGCTGGGCACTTGGACAGAATCACCCACACTCCATGAGGTCATCAACATGACAGTTCAAATCCAGATGGAGCAAGTATATTTAGAACAGAAGCAGTACCAGGGCTCTGCTTACCTCCCTAGGTTCCTACTTTTGATGAGGCTTTGCACTAGTAACGTACTCTCTTATCAGCTCTTTAGCACTTTTGAGGAGATGCTTTTTACATTTTATCCAAGATTTCAGTTTCCAGAGGAAGGTTGGTCTGAATAACATCGTCCTCCACATAAATGGAAACAGAACTTGATGATCGATTTTTGTCAGGAGTTGAGGCATCTAATCTGGGAGTTCAGGAAAAAAAAAAACAAAAACCCTCATTGTCAGCCACAGTTTGATTTTACCACTTGCTGTGAAAGATTTGAAAATTGCTCATTCACCTGGAAGATTTCTATTCGAATTCTAACATCCTTATTGACCCCCTTGATATATGTGAATAGACTATATTAAATCTTGTTTTCCCCATGAGACTGATAATCATTAATGCACTATGAGTAATGCGAGTGGTCACATTTTGGAATCAGTGAGTTTTCCCCGTATTCTTTACTTTTTCACAAGGAGAGATTATTGATGTCGATAAAATGGATTCTCCTTTGCAAACTATGGGGATGAACCTTTCAGAAGAGGAAATTAATGATCTGACACGTGACCTACCAGCCGACGGTGAGTATTTAAGATACGTTTGAATCGGTTAATCTGAGCTTCTATAAAAGAATCTCTGAAAACTCTACTTTGGCATTAAGAAGACGGAAAACATGAAAGATGACTCAGACTGGAAGTAAACATGTTTTGCCCCTTGACATTTTCAGTAACTTCATTTCCACTTGGAGTATGGCCAAGGCCAAGGCCGCTATTAGAACTGAACAAAATTAGAGAGAGACACTGCTGTGGAGGGAAGGGAGTGGGGTGCATTAAATAGAAGAAACTTTAACACAGAAAAAATTTTTAAAAATTATAGAGAAAAGAGAGCAGAGCCCGAAGTGGGAAATTATTTTTAATTTCTTTTAAGTAAGCTCTAGGCCCAGTGTCGAGCTCAGTTCACAACCTGAGATCAAGAGTTGCATGCTTTACCACCTGAGCCAGCCAGGTACCCCTAAGTGGGAGGTTATTAAAATAGCATTTCTGTCTTTGCCTCACCATTTTCAAGGACACGTAGAAAGGCAGAATAGGGGCGTTTGGGTGATTCAGTCTGTTGAGCGTCCAACTCTTGATTTCGGCCCAGGTCATGGTCCCAGGGATGTGGGATCGAGCCCTGCATCCAACTCTGTGCAGAGTGTGGCCTGCTTTGGACTGTCTCTCTCTCTCTGTCTCTCTTTCTCTCTCTCTCTCTCTCTCTCTGTCTCTCTCGTGCACACGCGCGCTCACTCTCTCTCTCTTAAAAGAAAAAAAAAGCATGATAAAGGAGGAATATGAAGTGTAGGACCTATTTCCTGCACCAAAAGAATAGGACCAAGTTTTCCAGATACCCTTGAGGGGAAAAGGAACAGTAACCACTCAGGCCTGAATGTGTGGAATGTCTGAATGCTCAGCGGCCCCACCTATGCCTCTGCTTACATCCCATCATTCTGAGCTGGATTCCATGGTCCAAGGACTGACTGTTCCCAAAGCTCTAATCTCCCTTGATGGGCTAGAGACAAAGTCTCAAGTTTAGTACATTCTGAATTGGGGCTAAAAGAATTCTCAAGCTAAATAAGCAAATGTTAAATATCAGCCTGAGAACGTTATAGTAGGGCTAAGAAGTATCTGTCTGGAACATGCCTTAACTATCATATAACCTTAGATGAATCAATACTTGCTCATCTTATTAAGGTGCATTTATTCACGTCATTGTGTAAGATAAGCAGTGTACCCTTAAAAATATTTTTGTTAATTCATTTGATTTATTCTCTAATTTTTACCTCTGGTAGTGTACTAGAAGGACCATGCAAGTGGTCTTCACTGTCTTGTTTTCTTTGCTTGCAATGGTGTATCCGTGAATGAGACTAGATATGGAACAATCAGCTTTCATAATAGAAAACTATTTTTTGTCTATTTGAGATTATGGTGGAATTTTTTTTCATATTGCTAAAAAAAGCAGAATTATGGGTGGAAATATAGCAATTATTTGAAACTATCCTCTGGTATTGCCAATGATTTCTGTTCCTTATTTTAAAATAATAATTTCAGATCAACCAACATAATGAAAATCATTGTGAGATTAAAAAGTACACATGAAATAAAATGGACATGTGGAATGATTAATCCTTTTTTCTTTAAATCAGAGTTAGAATTTTTTTTAAGTTAATTTATTTATTTTGAAAGACACAAAGAGAGCGTAAGCGGGGGCTGGGACAAAGAGGGGGGTGGACAGAGGATCCAAAGTGGGCTCTGTGCTGACAGCAGCAAGCTTGATGCAGGCTTGAACTCATGAACCGTGAGATTACGACCTGAACTGAAGTCGGATGCTTAACCGACCGAGCCACCCAGGCACCCCCAGAGTTAAAATTTTTAAGTTATTGCTTATTGGTGATCTGCTCATCTGAAGAGTTACCATCAGTATTGAGCTTAAAAAGAAGTTTTGTGAAAGATTAAGGCTCAAGCATAGAGCCCCAATTATATCATTTGGGACAGAAAGACCCCATTTAGGGCAAAGCTTTTCTCATACTGTGTCTGTCAGGACGGAGATATGAATTTACTGGAGAGGGCAAGATTCAGTTGAAATGGGACCCAAGTTAAATAGCGAATTTTACACCAAATAGGTGTTATCATCTTTGTTTCTGAGAATTTCCGGTGGCCCCGTAAAACTGACACATATCTTCATGCTTTCCTGACCTCACTAATTGGTTTTACTACAGAAATAACTTTTGGAATGTTCTGCCTCAAAAGATCCAGAAGAAAAACAAGGAAGATTCTCGTTTAGCCTAGATTTAGCAACCAATGAATAAATGTATATTTATCCTGCTCACTGTTCTAATACTTGTTATTGTGTACATGTAAGTGTCACACAGCTTCTGCTAAGAGTCACTGCGTACTTCTAATACTTCAGTAAATCTTTTTGAGTTATCCAGGACCTTCATTTGTAAATTTTCCATGGTATAGGGGTTTTTAGATACTGTATACTGTAATTTATTACTTACAATCTAAAATCAGGAATTTTTCAAGTAACTTACCAACAGTGACAGTTTTTTAGGTCGTTTTTCTTTCTTGGCAAAATATAGATCTCAAAAATCATCTATTCGTGAGATATTTCTGTTCTTTACCATATTAATGTCTTTTTAAATATTAATTTGTATGAAATTCAATTTGTCTACTATGTCTACTACGAAAACTATGCAAATCATTAGAGTTGGGAAGTTAAGCTCAAAATGAATATTGCCCTCAAGCAAATCGTACGTCATGCAAATCAAGAGTAAACTGGTCTGCCTGGGTCAGTGAACATGAAAGGAAATAGTAATTAGAATCTCAGTAAAGAAAGAGATCATTTCAAAAGTCCCGTTAAAACAGTGGTGAATAAGATCCCAGTTTTAAATTTTGTTTTCCCTGGCGTGGCCCAAATCATCTTTGGTTTTCCAAAGTGTAAAGCTAAAAACAAAGTCTGATGAAAAGAGGTGACTTTTGAATCTCACACCTTTAGCGTTTTGCCATATGACAATGGATGAAAGCAGTTGTTAAAACGGGCACCTTTATAACAAGCAGAGTGATTATTTTCCATGTCCTTTTGTGCTCCTTGGGGTAGGTGGGGGATAAAAAGTAGCCAATGAATGCCATTGTGCTTCCTGTTTTGCATTTCTCAGTGAATGCCACTATGTATTTGATTTACATTTTCTTACAGTTCATGGGAAGGTTGAAATGAGAACGCACATGGATGGAATGAAACCTTTTACAGGTAAATAAGAGACTGTCACTTTTGTCCTGGAAAATATTTTGCTCACAGGGATGGATGATCAAAAACAGTTTGGGGAAGGGGGTCAAAATGCCACAAAGCTCTCTTACTATAAGTCACCTTTTTCTCAATTCTGCTTTCACTTGGTTGAGGTACCAAACTTTGACTATTTTCCAGAGTTCTAAGGAAGTTGATTCTGATAGTTCTTTCTCACTCATTGTGTTCCGGTGGAAGGATAGTTTCATGAAGCAACCCACTCACTGCTCAGCTGTTTTTGCCAATGTCGCTCAATCTTTCAATAAGAAATTACTTTTAAGTAGATCTAGAGGATACAATGTTAAGTGAAATAAATCAGCCAGAAAAAGACAAATACCGTTTGATTTCACTCATGTGGAATTTAAGAAACAAAGGAATGGGGTGCCCGGGTGGCTCAGTCAATTAAGCATCCGACTTCGACTCAGGTCACGATCTCATGGTTCATGAATTTGAGCCCCTCATTGGGCTCTGTGCTGACAGCTCTGAGCCTGGAGCTGCTTCAGCTTCTGTGTCTCCCTCTCTTTCTCTGCCCCTCCCCCACTCACGCTCTGTATTTCTCTCTCTCTCTCTCTCTCTCTCTCTCACAAATGAATAAACATTAAAAAAAATTTAAAAAACAAACAAACAAAAAAAAAAAAAAACAGAAACACAAACCAAAAAAAAACTAGACTCTGAACTATAGAGACCACATTGTTGCCAGAAGGGAGGTGGGGGAGGGGATGAGTGAAATAAATTGATGGGATTAAGAGTTCATTTGTTATCATGAGCACCGATTAAGGTCTAGAGTTGTGGAATCATTATATTGTGCATTGTACACTTATTCCAGTTACATTGTAAAGCCCTGACAGGATCAAATTATTGTCATTATGAAGAAAAAAGTCACATTATTCAGAGACAAGAATAAATACAATAAATGATAGCTGAATTTATACTATTTTCATCTAGTATCTTAATTTGCTGGCCAATTATAAAACAAATTTGTTCTCAGCAGGGCAGACTTGTTCCCAGAAATAAAAGACCTTCCTTTTGTAAACACTAAGGGGTTATGTTCTATTATGTGACTTCCCCATAATTCTGTGTAGACGTGTCTCATTGTCCCCTTCCATTTCCTCAAATGGGGGGGGGATGCATTATAATGAGAATGAATTTTTCACCATTTCATGGAATGATTATTCTCAGACATTAATGTTCTTGTATTTTCAAAGGAAAAAAGGTTCATGTCAGTGATCTGGAGAAAGTTCTGGGAAGCATGGGGATCGAGCTCACAGCTGAGGAGCTTAAAAAGCTGCAGGAAACTCTGCCAATTGATGGTGAGCTATACAGAAGCCACAAAGACTTTCTAGGGAACTTGGTTTTGTGGCCCGTGTGAACAATTTAAAATTTTTACCTGTCGAGGGCTTTCTGACAAATCCTGAAATTGATTAGGAAAAGGCATTGTCATTTGGATTTAGTCTGCAGTTTACCAAACCCTTCAGCCATAGCTTTGCCATCTGAGTGTCAGGTAGTTGATCAGCCTATATCCTCAGGAAGAAAAGGAAGGAAACTGGAGGGGACGAGGAAAAGAAATAAAAGGGGAAGTGAACAGAAAAAGGAAAGGTGTGATTGTTTCAACAGAATAGTGTTTCCCTCAGCTGTCAGTCTCCTACTTGCCAGAAAATATATATATTTGTCACACTGAGACAGTTTTCTTTTCCATAACTTCTTTTTAAATTTAATACTGAGACAGAACACATGTCCCACTCAGTTACAGTTGTTTTACTGAAGTTATAAGTAAGTGGATGTTCATACCATTTCCCTTCTGACATGAATTGTTCCTTTTCCTATAGCTGCTGGAAACGTATTTCAGAATGCAATGCTGGATGGGGTGAAATCCACTCAGGGTAGGTTAAAAGCCTGATAAGAAAGGCAGAGACATCTGAAATCTTCAAGGTTCACATTTATCATTTAGACAGCGTCCTGTCTAGCTTCCTATGTATAGATCACTTAGTTACTTTCTTTCATTTTAAGTTTGTTTATTTACTTTGAGAGAGAAAGATGGTAAGTGGGGGAGTGCAGAGAGAGAGAGAGAGAAGGGGAATCCCAAGCAGGCCCTGCACTGACAGTGCAGAGCCGGACGCAGGGCTTGAACTCCCCGTCGCTGAGATCACGACCCGAGCTGAAATCAAGAGTCGGATGCTTAACCGACCGAGCCACCTAGGCACCCCAGTTACTTAGTTACTTTCGTCATCGTAATATTTTACGCTATCATGTCTCAATCCATCTTGCTAGGAATCCATACTCACAACCCCAAAAACCTAATCATACACAGCAAATTATGAAGAAAAGAATTACCGAATTTTTAGGGAGTTGTGTAAGGAAAGCTTGTTATGAAGGAAGATTGAAGGCACATCCATAGAAACAAAAAGTAGGTTAGGGTTGCGGGGGGCTGGGTGGAGAGGGGAGTGGGGAGTGACTACTTAATATGTATGGGCTCTCCTTTGGGGATGATGAAAATGTTTTGGAACTGGAAGTGATATTTGTACAACATTGTGAATATGTACCAAATTCCACTGAGGTGTTCACTTTAAAATGATTGATTTTATCTAAAAAAGTGCTAAGATTCTGCTTGTTTTTAAGGTTACCTTATGATCGTCACTCTGTTTTAATATTAGTTAGTTAATAAATTAGTGAGGTCCTATCATCAAAGCTCATTCCTATTCTCTCTAATATTGGTTATAATCAAATCACGTAGCCTATCCCTTCATGAGCTGTTTATAATACAGGCTTCCATTCAAGGTTTAAAGGACGAATTACTAATTCTGATTTTTCTGTTGATTATTTAATGCTCTTAGACATGTTAAATGGGAGTTCATACAGAAAAGTAATAATCACAGAAGTACATTTTCTCTTTTGTTTTTTATTGTAATAATGACAAAGTATATATATTCAGATAACAATTCGCATTCACAAATATATTTCTAATATTTTAAACTCATTTTTTTTTCATGTTTCGTTCCTGTATGTTTCCTAAGCAGGCAGAGTTAAGGTGAATACCCTGGACACTGTCCTGGAAAACTTGGGAATCAAGCTCACACAAAGGGAACACGAAGATGTGACAGAAAATCTACCACTTACCGGTGCGTGTTTCACATACTACTGTATCTTACAGGAGACTTTCTGCACTTGTACATGAGTGTGTCCATAATTAGTTTTACCTAGTATCAAAATGACATTTTTGCAAAGCTTAGAGAAGAAACTAGGCTTCTCTTCATTTCTATAAGCCCCATATCTTTAACCTCTTCTCTTTTGGATTCCAGGCATCACACACAGAACTATTATAACTACTTTCTGATCCAGTAATGAATTTACAAGGAGCAAAATGAATCTCATAGGCTGGCGAATAGAAAGGAAGGAAGAAAAATATGACTAATTTCCGTATTATTAGTATCCCTCAAATAGTTGTGTCCTAAGCCCATTAATCACTTTAACTTTTACAATTCCGTGTTACAATTCTCAGTGGACAGTGTTATCCACACTCCTATTTCCAAGTGTCATTATATGCTGAAAACTTCTAGATGTTTTTCTGCAGCCCAAATTCCTCCCCAAATATGGGTTGGGTAAAACCACATCCAGATTCCTGTTGGGTTGTATCTGCCAAATTCATTCTTGCTCAGCAAAGCCTCAGATCTTAAATTCACTATATTTAAAAATACCTACCCCAAACTATCTCCTAATTATACATTCCCTTTCTCAGCTGGTGGCACCATCATGTTCTTAGTAAAACAAATTTAAAAATTGACATTTTTCAGGGCACCTGGGTGGCTCAGTCGGTTAAGCCTCCAACTTTGGTTTAGGTCATGATCTCGCTGTCCACGAGTTCGAGTCCCGTGCTGGGCTCTGTGCTGACAGCTCAGAGCCTACAGCCTGCTTCAGATTCTGTGTGTGTCTCTCTCTCTGCCCCTCCCCCAATTGTTCGTTTTCTCTTTCTCTCTCTCTCAAAAAATAAATAAATATTAAAAAAAAACCGAATTGGTATTTTTCACTGCAACTTTTCCTTAGTGCCACATCTCATTGAATACCAAGTCCTACCAATTAGGAGTGCTGACTATTTCATACATCTGTGATCTGACCCTTGCTTTCCTTTTAGCTTTATCTTACATTATTTCCTGCTTCCACATTGCCCTATAACACTGAGGTGTCTGAACCATAGTATTGGATATAGGCAAGATTCTTATATAGTCGGCTCTCCACCCTGTTGCAAAGCAGTAGCTATAAATGGATGAATTTTAGCGGGAGCATCTCCTGATTTTATCATTTGCTGTATGTCAACCCAACTACTCTATTACAGTATGTTTACTTGTCCGTCTCACCCCAGAAACTGACTTGTTCAGAAATTATATTAAATTTATTATTAAATATATTTTAATCTTTGGTGCCTCATATGGTGCCTGAAATTTAGTAGATAATTCATAAAATTTTCTTCAATTAATATACAGATCTTCTTTGTTATTTAATGCTTATACCATGGCATCTGATTTGATTATCCAATTGTCCTTTTCCACATACTCTCCAACTCCTAGAACAAAAATACTTAGGCATATTTCACCAGCCAATTCTTGCCCATAAAATTAATCTCAAAGTTTACCTTTCCCAGAGCTCCCTGATCCATGGAATTCACTTTATTTACTCTTCCTCTTAGTTTAAAATTCATCCTATTCACACATATATTATTATACACTTAGCATATTGTATAAAAAGGGAGTGTCTTTATATCACTCTTCTTTGTTTATGAACTGTGATTTTCTTGTAAGTAGAAACCATACGTACATCATCTTATATTTAGAGGCAATAAATATTGAAGAATGAATGGAATGATGGAATAATTAGACTAAACAAATGAAAAACAGTGAAAAATACAAATAATTCAAAGTGACAGAAAGTCTTCAAGAGGAACGTCAAATATAGGCTGGCCTTCTAACACTTCATTTGAGCAGTACATAACCAAAGGGCTCCAAATCATTGGTATAAATGTTATCAAAGCAAAAAGACAATTGCCTAATCATCACTCATGCAGTTTTCTGCTTTCCAAAGAAGGTTTGGCAGAAATTATACTCATTTTGAAACAACCAGCAACATCCTGGCCAATTTCAGTGGCATACAAGGGAATACTTGTTCATACTCAGCACACGGGTGCAAACTTGGCCTTCTCTTGAACCCCCCCCTCAGAACCATCCTCATTCCAAGTTATTCCCAATAAGGCATAATATTCTTCTAAAGTTTATTGCTTTTTTTTTTATGACTCGTTACCCTTTAAAAAAAAAAATAATTCCTAGTGTTACACAAGGACTTCATGAAGCCTTAGGACATAGGAGAGCAAGTCTACACATTCAACTCATCATGTAGAATTTTTTTTTTTCAACGTTTATTTATTTTTGGGACAGAGAGAGACAGAGCATGAACGGGGGAGAGGCAGAGAGAGAGGGAGACACAGAATCGGAAACAGGCTCCAGGCTCTGAGCCATCAGCCCAGAGCCTGACGCGGGGCTCGAACTCACGGACCGTGAGATCGTGACCTGGCTGAAGTCGGACACTTAACCGACTGCGCCACCCAGGCGCCCCATAGAATTTTTATTAACCCATTAGCTTTCAGTGAACTGTTGAATCCCCTTTGTGACTAGTTATGATGTTACCACAAGTCCTTTCAGTTTGGAGACTCTCTGAAATATCTACCCGTCTTTTAGGGTTAAAGAGA
>NW_028240194.1:0-34905 GCF_028749965.1 Puma concolor
TTAACTCAGAGTGCCTGGGTGGATCAGTTGGTTAAGCATCCTACTTCGGCTTGGGTCATGACCTCGCTGTTTGTGAGTTCGAGCCCCACGTCGGGCTCTGTGCTGACAGCTCGGAGCCTAGAGTCTGCTTAGATTCTGTGTTTCTGTCTCTTTCTGCCCCTCCCCGGCTCGTGCTCTCTCTCTCTCTGTCTCTCAAAAATAATAAAAATGTTTAAAAACAAAAACAAAAACTTTTTATTTCCATGAAACTAAAATTCCTAGGATAAATGAAGTGACTAACCATGCAAATAATCTCTTCATCCAATTAATCTATTATGTTCCACCTTGTATAGAAAGCAAATTAAATTGATTTCTAGTGTAAGGTAAAATAACTGTTACTTAAAATGCACTATTACCCAATAGCTAAGCACAAAATAACAAAATGCTACTTTTAGCTTCAATTTCTAAACTAACTTCACTCCATTTAAAATATACATATAGGACCTTATATTTCTTTACAGTGAGCTTCTGAGTGGCCAAGACTGTCTTTCTCATCTTAACAGCTCATCAGCTTAACAGAAAGCATATATAACAATGGCTCAGTAAATATTACTGAATAAATTGGAAGATGGAAAAAAATATATAAACAAATGAAAGAGGAAATTTTGCATGTGAGTACCCAGCGCTAGTCACTAGATGGCATCACTTCCCCAAATTGGGAAGACATTTTACATCTTCCAAAAAGGAATTTTATATACACGGTTCTAGCTCTTTACAGTAAGTGTGAGGATAAACAGTAAGCTCGTAAAAACTTTCAATTCATTTGCACGTGGAAGTGCTCGAGATTTAGAAATCATGAACAGAGAAGATTGAAACCAAACATCAGCAGTAAGCCAGGCATCTGTTTGGCTGACGACCTACAGGATGACTGCCTCTTTTAGTCTACTACACTCTTCTAAAGTTTGTCACACCAGTTGGTCCACTAAAAGCACAACATATGTTGGGGTGGGTGGCTCAGTCGGGTAAGTGTGTCCAACTCTTGAGTTCCGCTCAGGTCACGATCTCATGGTTTGTGAGATCGAGCTGTGCACTGGGCTCTGTACTGACAGTGTGGAGTCTTCTTGGGATTCTCTCTCTCTCCCTTTCTCTCTCTCTGCCCTGCCCCTGCTCTTTCTCTGTCTCTCAAAATAAATAAATAAACTTGAAAAAGTAAATGAAAGCACAAAATGTGATGTTCTTACATAATTTTTCAGAGAAGCGTTCCGTATTGGTCATCATTGTATCAATGAAACCTTTAAAATTCACTTTTTTCGTTTCTAAGGAGAAAAGAATATTTTCTTCAATATCTTCAAATGTTAATTATGACAACTATTGAATTATGTAAAATAAATTATAGGGAGATAACATGATTATAGCCATCAGCTAATACCACTCAAAATATACGGTTCTAAGAGGAAAAAGCAATTCAACACACAAGGAGAAAGTAAAACTGAAAAATGCCAGGAAAGTTAATCAAAATCCTTCTAGTTACAAGCGCACAACATTTGTAATTTTAACTTACATTATCTTGTCTTGGCCTGACAACAACTCAAAGATATGTCGGTAAAGGATTAGTGTATTGTTTTATACATTTTAAAAAATACTTAGACATGATATCATGATTTTTTTTCCCCAGGTCACAAAAGGAAATACGAGATCAGAGATTAGAAGTGAGTTTTCTTGACCTCTGGTTTCTCCCACCTCAGGCTACCATTCACATTGTTATCTTTATTCCAGTATACTTTTGAAACTATTAAACGTTTTAATAGTCATTCTATACTTAGAAAATGTCTTTCCTTGATTATATATAATATCCCAATATTAGAATGGATAAAGATGTCTAAGAATTTTCTAAGGCCGCATATACAGGTTTTATATAAATAGGATGAGCTTTTGATAACACTACTCCTTTGTTTATCCCACTAAAAACATCAAATTCCAATTCTAATCTATAAAAGATAAGGCACAGCCTATTGCCTATTTCCAAGATAAAGAATCTTTGAGAAGTTTACTTTAAGGAGCACCAAATTACTTTGTATTCTTAACCAAATATTTAAAGACTTGAAAAAAATGAGACTTTGAAAAATCCTAGGGGAATGTTAGAGTTAATGAAGATTTACATCCACTAACAGGAACATATAACTTTCTAAAGCAATAGATTCCCTATTTTTGATAATGTCTATTTGATACACAAATGTTTTAGCTGAACCACTGAACCCGCCTCCCATTTGAAGAACATTATTGTTTTAACGACAAAATTACTTTTTATTTTTATTATTTTTTTAATATAGTTTATTGTCAAATTGGTTTCCATACAACACCCAGTACTCATCCCAACAAGTGCCCTCCTCAATGCCCATCAGCCACTTTCCCCTCTCCCCCACCCCCATCAACCCTCAGTTTGTTCTCAGTATTTAAGAGTCCCTTATGGTTTGCCTCACTCCCTCTCCGTAACGTTTTTCCCCCTTCCTCTCCCTCACAGTTGAAGAACATTATTAACACCACTGCATCTGCTTCTGTGCTTCCCCCATTCTATTCTACTGCTTCTTTACAGAGAGAACATTGCTGAATTTTTTAAAATTAACCAAGGTCTTGCTTTTTTACATATAATTTTACACAGGATAAACAAAATATTCCTTAATTTTGTTTTACAGCTCTATAAAAATTATCACACTATAGCAATCTAGACTTGCTTTTTTCATTCAATATTATATTTCCAAGAACCATCCATATAGTATATTGCTATAGTTCATTTTCACTAATGTACACATTATCAGTATTTCATCATGCATCAGTGGTAAATACCACAATTTATTTATACATTCTATCACCGATCATGTTGTTTCTTTTTGTTCATTCTTTCCTTCCTTCCTTCCTTTTCCTTCCTTCCTTCCTTCCTTCCTTTTCCTTCCTTCCTTCCTTCCTTCCTTCCTTCCTTCCATCCTTCCTTCCTTCCTTCCTTCCTTCCTTCTTCTATTAAGATCAGAGCTGCTATGAGCATTTTTAACATGTCTCCTTGCACATCAGTGCAGAGATTTTCTGGGATGTATCACTAAAAAATGGATTTTCTAAGCCATGAAGTATGAAAACCTTACAGAATACTACATAATGTTTTTCAAAGTTCTTTTACCACTTTTGCCTTATTTACCAACAATTAAATTAACAGACCTTAATTTTTGCCAATTTGGTCAGCATCAAAAGGTATTTCATTGTGACCTAAATTCTGCATTTCCCTGATTACTATGATGTATAAAAAGACTTCATATGATTATTAGCAACTTACGTTGCTTCATCTGGCAATGGCTGTTCTTGTAATTTGGCCATTTTTCTCTTGGGTTGTTAATTTATAGGGGTTTCCTATTTATTCTCCACAATGATCTTTCGCTGTTATGAGTGTTACAGATAATCTTTACTCTGGAATGCCTGGGTGGCCCAGTCGGCTAAGCATCCAACTTTGGCTCAGGTCATGATCTCGCAATTCATGAGTTCAAGCCCCGCTTAGGACTCTGTGCTGACAGCTGGGAGCCTGGAGCCTGCTTCAGATTCTGTCTCCCTCTCTCTCTGCTCCTCCCCCACTCATACTCTGCACCTCTCTCTCTCTCAAAAATAAATAAACATTAAAAAAATTTTTTTTAATAATAATCTTTGCTCCATTTGTGGCTTGTATTTTCATTCTGTTTGTATTACCTTTTAATAAAGAGAAGTTCTTATTTTTAATGTAGTCAAATGTATAAATCTTTTCTGGTTAGTGATTTTGTATCTTAAAAATAATTCCTTGTAACTCCAAGTCAGAAAATTTTTCTTCTTTCTCTAACGAGAATTTTAGTGTTCGTATCTGGAAAGCATTACTGAATATGATACATAGGTAGGGATCCAATTCTATTTTTTACATTTGAATAATTAATTATTCCAGCACCATTTATTAACTGGTGCTTCCCCTCCCCCCCAGTAATCTGCCACCTCATTATATATGTTTCCTTATATGTGTGTAGATATATTTGGAAGTTACTTATCCTGTCCTATCAATTTCTCTATCCCTGTGCCATTTTCACACTGTTTTACTTACTGTAACTTTATAATGAGTCTTAATATCCAGGGTAGCAAGATCCCTCCAACACCACTCACACACCCTATCCACGTTTTTCTTCCTCAAGAGTGTTTTAGCTACTCTTGATCTTTGTTTATGCATACCAATATTAGAATTAATTCATCAAAAAGTCAGGGTTTTATTAGAATTGCTTTAGATAAGTAAACTAATTATGAGAATTGGCAGACTTGGGGGTCTCTGAGTCCATTAATATGGGATATATTCCAATTTATTTAGGTATTCTATAATGTCTTTTAACAAAGTCTTATCATTTTCTCACGTAAGGCACATAACTTACATTTGTTCTATTCCTTTTTTGCTTTTCATTATGGAAAAATGTTAATACACGCAAAAGAAGAAATATATTGTAATAAAAGTTCACATACTCTTCCTGTACTCTTCACATACTCTTCATGGCCATTCTTATTTCATCTATAGCCCCACACACTTGTCTATCTCACAACCACCCTTTCTCTTTAGAAAAGATGCTGCTAAGTTATAAGGGTATAGATACTCAAAACTAGTACCTTCCTTATGAATTATAGGCTTTGGCATAATAAAGAGTCGTTTGTCCCATTTAACGACTTTTGTCCTGACCTCTTCCTTGTCAGAAAGCAAAACCATAAACTCTACTTTCTTTTTGTTTGTACTTTTGCCTGTAGGAAAAAAGTGTCTGGAAAGACTGTTAATACTGGATATTTCTGGATCATGGGATTTTGTATGTTTTGTTGTACTTTTGAGCATTTTTCTGTATTGACTTCATTTTAATGGACTTTTTTCTAATCAAAAAAATAAAGTCATTATTCTGAGGGAAAAAAAATCGCAAAGTGACCATCTTTTCACATGTGTCAACCCAGTTTTCACTTACTGTCAGCTTCAGTCAACTCTGCGATCTTCTCAAATTCTGGCTTAGAAAGGTAACCTCCAAAATGCTGAAGACAAGTATTCATATCCTCATAATCAATATTTTCATCTTTAATTTTATCAATGGCTTTAATGACATCAGTCAACACTGAAAATAAAGCAGTATGCTAATGAGTATTAAATATAAGTCAAAAAGAAAACACCAATAGTAAGATGAATTTTAGTTCTAACACTAAATAAACAAGCATAGAAAATAACTTCAGAAATGTTATATGTGAAAAGAATTACCAGATCTTTAATACTGAAAACCAACAAAGTACAAAATGAGAGCCAAAAATATATTCTACTTTGCTATCATCTCTGTATCGAAGGAAGTGCCAATTTAATTGCAATTTAAGTGCATAGGAACAAAAATATTATACAATTTCCCCATTTAATTTTCTAACAATTTAAACTTTCTTAGTAGTCTGTTTCTCGGTAGCAGATACAGAAATAAGTAGAAAACTTTCAGTCCTGAATAATGAATTGGGGTAAGGTTTTGTAGCAATACATGGCTCAGTCCCTGGTTAATCTTTTATCTTCTGTATACATAAATATTATCACTTGGAAATAACTATCCCACATGTCTTTTTATGATACTTTGGAATATATGCTTCACAAATTTGGGCAGTATTCCCTCCATTAAATTTAAACAAATTTTTACTGCAATGAAAGCTTTAATGTTTATTTTTGAGAGAGAGAGAAAGGCACAGCATGAGTCGGGGAGGGGCAGAGAGAGAGGGAGACACAGAATCTGAAGCAGGCTCCAGGCTGTCAACACAGAGCCAGACATGGGGCTCAAACTCAGGAACGGCGAGATCATGACCTGAGCCAAAGTGGACCCTCAATCAACTGAGCCACCCAGGTGCCTACGCAATAAAATTTTCTTAAAATAACTTACAAACACATAGAATTATTAAGGGGGTCGACAGGTATGCATGCGGGTGTGTTTTTGTGTCAATTTTGGAACAAACTAAACTCAAATAGATTTTCTCTAATAGAAGATCAGGATAGGTAAAGCGAGGAAGCTGGGCAGTGGAGGGCATTAAAGCCATTATCAGGAGTTAATCGACTTTAGGCAGTCACTGGACGTCATTATGGATTACTAAACAAAGAAATGATCAAAATGATGTCTGAATTAGATGATTCTTAAAATGATTCTTAAAAAGGTAATTTTTATGTATAAATATGTAGAACAAGATATATGATACTATCTTGTGAAAGGACTTTTTAGAAGAAAAAAATTCTCACTTAAAAGTAAATAGCTGATGGGGCACCTGGGTGGCTCAGTTGGTTGGGCACCTGACATCAGCTCAGGTCACGATCTCATGACTCATGGGTTTAAGCTCTGTGTTGAGCACTGTGCTGACAGCGCAGAGCCTGAAACCTTCAGATTCTGTCTCCGTCTCTCTCTGCCCCTCTCCCACTCTCGTTCTCTGTCTCTCTCTCTCAAATAGAAATAAACATTAAATTTTTTTTTTTTTAAAGTAAACAGCTTGTGAGTGATGTCAGTAAGATGGTTAAGTAGGACGCCCTGGACCCTTCTTCTCCCCACAAACACACTGATTCAGCAGAAATTAAAAAATAAATTCCTTTTGTGATAAATTAGAAACTAACTGACAGGCTCTTGTATCCCAGGAGAATGCAAAACAAGACGTACTGAAGCTGGTACAGACATTTGGGACACCCTCCCACAAGTGCTGCCTCCAATGCAGCACCATATGATCCAAAAAAAAAAAAGACTCTAGCTCCCAGCTTCACCCAAGGGGAAGAAGAGTTTGGTCCACATATCCAGAAATTCAGCTTTTCCAAAATGCCTCCCCAGAAGATTGGCTTCTGTTTTGCCAGCCTTGGAGCTCTGATGGGTCTAGCACAGTCTAGTATTTGGGGTAGAATAAAGCGATGGCTTGGGCTGGTAGAAGGCAGTGATCCTCCCCTCTGTTCAGCACAGGATGAGATTAAAATTCCCAGCTCTTAGTTTCCTCCTGGAGAGGTAAAGAGTTTATCCAGCACGTCAACTTTTTCAGGGCGTCCCAAAGAACCATCAGCTTATCTCGTCAGTCCTAGAGCCTGGGGAAGGAAAAAGGTGGTAGAGGCCTAGGGCCTATCAGGCTGGGCCGATGGGTGGGGGTCTTCTCCTGTATAGGGACAGTATGTGAGGACTGGGACAGCTGCCTGCTTTTTCTCTTGCACAAACACCAACACAGAAAGTCCAAATGGAAATTTAATGACTAAAAAATATGATGACTGAAATTAAAAGTTCAGTGGATGGACTCAACAGCTGAAAGGAGGAGAGAAAGGTAAGAATCAATGAATTGACAGCAACTGAAATCATCCGATGAACAACACTGAGAAAATAAACTGAAGAAAAAACGAACAGTTCCAGAGACCTGTAGGAATATAAAAATGATCTAACATTTGTGTCCATCAGAGTCCCAGAAGAAGAGAAAGAGACTTAAAAAGGCACTCAAAGAAATAATGCCTGCACACTTCCCAAATTTTTATCAAGAGACATTAACCTACAGATCCAAGACAAAAGTGGACCTCAAACAGGATAAATCCAAAGAAATCCATGTCAAGATCCATCATAATTAAACTTCTGAAAACTAAAGACAAGGGAACATTTTGAAAGCAGCCTAAGAAAAACACTTTAGGGAAAGAAAACCAATTTGAATGACAGGATTTCCAGCAGAAACCATGGAAGCCAGAAATAAGTGACACAATATTTTTCAAGTGCTGAACGTAAAGAACTATCAACGTAAAATCCCATATTCAGAAAAACTATTCTTGAGGAAGGAAGAGGAAATCAAGATGTTCTCAGATGAGAGGAAACTAAAAGAATTGGTTGTCAGTAGACCTAAGAATGGATAAAGGAAGTTCTTAAACAGAAAACAAAGGATAAAACAAAAAAAACTCTGGAATATCAAGAAGGAAAAAAGAAAATGGTAAGTCAAAATATGGGTAAATATAGTAGGCTTTCCTTCTCTTGAATTTTTTAATCAAGTCTGATGGTTGAAGTAAAAGTAATACCACCTGATGTGGTTTTAAATATATGTAAGGAAATATTTAAGATAATTATATCATAAAGGAAGGAGGGAGGGATGTATATGGAGATAAGGCTTCTGTATTTCACTTGAACTGGCAAAATGATGACACCAATAGAGTGTGATAAGTTATGTATATATACCTGAAGCAACAACTTTAAAAGGTATACAGAGAGATATACTCCGAAACACTATAGATGAATCAAAATGGAATTCTAAATGCGGGCCAAAGATTTGAATATCTATTTCACCAAAGATATATGAACAGCTGGGAAGCATGTGCAAATAAATTTGACATTATCAGTCATTAGGGAAATGCAAAATTAGAACCATAATGAAATTCCGCTACACAATTATTATAATGATTATAAACAAAAAGATAATACCTACATGTGGCGGATAGGAAGAAACCAGAATCCTTACACATTGCTGGTGAGAATGAAAATGGTAGAGCCACTTTGGAAAACAGTTTGGTAATTTCTTTAAAAGTAAAACATAAATTTACCATACACACTAGCAATTATTCTCCTAGGAATCTACCCAAAAGACATGGAAACATGTCCACAGAAAGACTGCAATGCAAATGTTAATTTCAACATTATGCATACCAGTCCCAAACTGCAAATAAGCAAATGTCATAAGCTGGTGAACCATCAACAAAAGGGAACATACCTATAAAATGTAATATGGACTTATTTAACCATACAAAGGAACAAACCACTGATACATACGACAACATGAATTAGCCTCAAAAAAGTGAAGTCAGGCACAAAAGACCACATGTTTTATGATTTCATTTATATTGAATGTTAAAAAAAAAAAAAAAAAGGCAACTTTATGGAAACAGAAAGCAAATCAGTGGTCGCCTGGGAATGGAGGTAGAGATTAACGGTAAATGGGCACAAGAGAATTTTAGGAGTGAAGGAAATGTTACAGACCTGGATTGTGTCCACTTCTGATTATATATCCCAAAGAATTGAAAGCAGGGGCTCAAAGAGGTATTTGCATACCCACATTCACAGCAGCACTACTCACAATTGCCAAGAGGGTGTCTATTAACGGGTGAATGGACAAACAGAATGTGGCATATACATGCAATGTGATATTAGCACGAAAAGGAAAGAAAAATCTGACACGTGCTACAACATGGATGAATCCTGAGGGCATTATGATAAGTGAAATAAGCCATTCATTCATAAAGACAAATACTATATGATTCCAGTCAAGTATCTGGAGTAGGCAAATTCACAGAAACAGGAAGTAGAATGATGGTCGTCAGAAGCTGGAGAGGCACAGATGGGTAGTTGTTGTTCACTGGGTATAGAGTTTCAGTGTTGCAAGGTGAAAAAGTTCTAGAGATTCGTTGTACAGCCGTGTGAATATACTTAACCCTAATGTTCTTGAACTGTACAGTTACAAATGGTTAAGATGGCAAATTTTATGTTACGTGTCAGATACCACCATTAAAAATAAATTTTAGGGGCACCTGGCTGGCTCAGTCCAAAGAGCATGAGACAATTGATCTTGGGGTTGTGAGTCTGAGCCCCATGTGGGGTGTAGAGATTATTTAAATAAATAAAACGTTAAAATAAAATAAATTTTAAAAACAGTATAATGGGGGAAATGGGAGGGAGGAGTCGGCTACAACCAAGACACTACTTCACAAAACAGCAATGAAACGGTGACTGAGTTCGTGAATGAATGATTACAAGGTAAAGCACTCAAGAAATTTGCTAATAGTGTCTTTAAGAACACCACTTAAGCAATTCATGACAAATTATAATGTAGCTTTTTTTTTAAGTTTATTTATTTTGAGAGAGAGAGAGCACACAGGGTAGGGGCGGAGAGAGAAAGAGAGAATCCCAAGCAGGCCCTGTGTTGTCCACAAGAAGTCCAACACAGGGCTTGAACTCACAAACTGTGAGATCATGACCGGAGCCGAAACCAAGAGTCGGACACTTAACTGACTGAGCCACCTAGGCGCCACAATAATGTAGTTTTTAACATGAGACTTCATGTAAGTATGAGAGAAAAAATCTCTTCCTTTGGATTAATTTTTCTCTATCTGAGAAATCCTTTGGGAAGACACAAAAAGCTTATCTTTCCTTTTCAGCATATGAATAAACAAAAGGAAATAAAAACACCAAGGCTTAGTATCTTTCATTTCTCATGTTAATCTTGCTGAAAAATATTTAATTATTTGCATAAAAACCCAAAATCATTGCAAGCAAAAATTTTTAACAAACTGATTGTGGTGTTGATTGTATGACTCTATACATTTCATGAAAATTAGTGCGTGAGTGAGTTTTATGTATGTAAATTATAGCTTAATACAATTTTTTTTAGAAATGTTCTAAAACAAGGGAAACACAACCAGTATTTCATTCAAACAAGTTCCTTATAAAAAAATTAAAAATCAAATCACCCATCCATTGCTAAAAATGGGGCTAATCCCCTATTGGAATTCCTCATTACCTTACTCTACATTTGTGTAGTACTTTACAGTTTTTAAAATCCATCTAACAATTCTGTGAGGGAAGCAAGTTAGCTATCACTACCCTAATACATCAAGTTTTCATGGCTTGCCTGAGAATTTCAGAACTATTAAGTACCTACCCAAAAAGCAAACTCGGTTCAGTTGAACCTCTTTTCAACCTAACCACTTCTTTCCTCCAAATCATTTTAAAATAAATTTCCTACCTACCATCACATTCAGGGAGACTTTGCTCCTTGGAGAGAGCGCTCATAAAGTCATCTAACTTCACCATTCCATTTCCTGTAAAATAAAGACTTTAGATCATGCATTCTTTATATTTTTGCATAAAAGGTAAATTCATAGTTTCATACAACTATGAAAAAAAACTACTTCTTCACTTCATCGTAATTCTATTTCTCCTTTCATATCCTGTCTCTGAATTAGGTCAGTTCGTTTCATTTTGATAATTACTCAATAATTTTTAAACACCTATTATAAAGTGCAATGGACTGAGCTAGGTCCTCAATTTTTGATAGATATAGGAAAAAGGAAAGGTGACCATATAGATGGACCATGAGAAACTTAAGGAGTCTATTTCATACCATCATGAAAACCCAGTCAAAATGCTATCCATTAAGACACCTTGACAATACTGACCAATCCTGACAGACCCAAGTGTCCCCATTACTATCAGCTGATCCAATTAACTACCTATTTTTAGATATACACCCTCCACAGTGATCCTACCAATCCTGATAAGCAACATGAAAGGGCTCAATAATTTTAGTAGCACCTACCTACACCTTAGATTTTTTTTTTTTTTTTAATCTTCTTTCCCATTTGCCTTAGCTAAGAAATTTTGCTCAGGTTCTAAGAATTCATTTCTAATATATTCCCAAGTCAGTCTTTCCCCAAAATGTTGCCTCTGCCCTCTCCTCAGCTGAACTTCTGTTGTGGATGGTTCTTACTTAATGATAAAACAACTTCTCCAATACAAAAGCTCTTCCTGGAAACTTAAAATCTGCCTTGAACTTAGGCTGGTGACTGGGATATGCTATTTAACATCTAGATGCTAATCATCTGCCTTGATTGGTTAAGTATCATTAGCCCTAAATTCCTAGTTGTAGCACTTCCTTACCATTTTGGAATCTCCAGTTATTTCTTCTTGGATGCTTAGGCTATTTGCTCAGAGATTTTTGTACCCCTTGGATTTTGTGCTCTTATTGCCTGAACCTCCCCACAACTGGGTCAGCCTTTCCAGTACCTGTCCCATACGGGAAGGCATAGCTAGGGATAGTGATAGAGTGTTACATAACAATTCTGAGCTATAAAAGGACTAGTCCCTCCAAACCAATCCATTAGGGCAGATTTTCCAGGAATTTTTTTTCCACTTTCCATTTTTATATCTGTTCTTTTAGAATCTTCTTTAGCATGGCCCATTCTGTTCCATTCCTAGTTGAGAACTTACTCCATCATTTAATACTATCCCATAAAAGTATCTAATTTTTTCAAAAAGTTTGGTATTATCAGTCTCACCATTTTGAGCAGTCTTTGCCACAATCTCCTTGAACTCTTTGTCTGATAAAGTAACTCCCATTGAAGGCAAAATGGACTGAAGTTCTTCTTTTTTTAAATTTTTTTTTTCAACGTTTATTTATTTTTGGGACAGAGAGAGACAGAGCATGAACGGGGGAGGGGCAGAGAGAGAGGGAGACACAGAATCGGAAACAGGCTCCAGGCTCTGAGCCATCAGCCCAGAGCCCGACGCGGGGCTCGAACTCACGGACCGCGAGATCGTGACCTGGCTGAAGTCGGACGCTCAACCGACTGCGCCACCCAGGCGCCCCTGACTGAAGTTCTTCTGTAGCAATGCAATTTTCTTGGAGTTTATTGATAGCTTCACAGATGTTTTCTAAATATACAAAATGTAGAAAACTATTCAGCCACAGAATTTATGTGTCTTAAGCAATAATTAGCACCCAAAGTCTTTAGCAATTAGAAAACAAGTTTTATCTAATTATTATTACCTCATATGACTGCTTTTTTCTTCGTATTTCTGTTGTGTCTTACATTATACCTAAATATTTCCCATATAGCTCAAACAGAAAACAATCTTGAAGTTCTATAAATGTTTATAAACTACTTGTTTGGAGGAACAGCCTGTTCCAGTGACCCAGCCAATGCTGCTTGGTTCTGATTAAAATATAATGAACGAGTTCAAGAGATCACAACAACAAAGTGTTTAGTTTAAATTCCAGGATTCCAAGCAAACAATGAGAGTTCTTCCCCTTCCCATCATTTTAGGCTACCATGTTTTCAGTTCACAATCTTCAAAATCATACAATCTTCGCAGGAGATACACATGGCCATCGTGAGTCCCCTCATATCATGCACTGAGATAGGCATAGTATCACTTCTCTGTAATTCCCACCAAAAATGCATAGCCTGAACTTACGAAGAAATATAAGGAAAACCCAAAATGAGGGACATTTTACAAATTAACTAGTCAATACTCTTCGAAAGTGTCATGGTCATGAAATTATCCTAGGTCAGAGGAGACTAAGGGACACGTGACAACTGAATGTAATGTGTGATCCTAGATGAGACCTTGAACCAGGAAAAATACATTTATGGACCAATTGAAAAAACTTGAATAAGATCTTCAGAATATAAATAATATTGTATCAGTGTCAATTTCCTGATTTAGTTCACTGTACTGTGATTATACAAGATCTTAACACCTGGGAAAACGAGATGAAGAGTATATAGAAACGTCTTTCCCTTTGTGTAATTCTTATGATTTAAAAATTATCATAACAATGAAAAGTTAAAAATGTTTTTAAAATGTATATCCAATGACAGTCACATTTCAGAAATGTTCAATTACCATCAATTTATCTTGAGAAGTTATACCAGATAAACGATTTCACACTTCTCTTTACAAAGAATATTAAGTATGGCAAAGGTTGGCGACACCAGCAAGATAGATAAGCGCTTTCTTCCACAGGCTTCTTCTACCCAAGGGCTAAATGCCTACTACTCCACTGTTCCTTTAACAAGGGTTTTCATCTTACTGGAATATAAAGAACTCAGAATTAGGAATGAGGCACAGAGTAATAGTAGCGTATCGGTAAAGGAATCAGAAAGAACATTGTTGTGCCTCCTTAAAAGAGCACATTTTCTGTTCAACTGAGTTGTTTAAAATATGTATTACTGTGTAAGAACCACTAGTATTTCACTAAGCACTCATTTTAACAATTGCCTTCAATATTAAATGCAATAAAAAGATAAGTCTCTTTCAAGAAAATAAACAACTTAAGTAACTTCAGCCAAGGACTATAGGAAGGAGTATTTAATTAAGTTCCACACACAGGACTTCTGTGATAGAGGTACCACGGAAGGAGGAAACTATACATTGGTTGGAAAACCTTGCTCATCTTGGAGAAAGACCATAACGCCCTGGGGAACCAAACTGTAAAATAGTAGTTATTTTATCTTTCCTCATATTCCCATGTCCAAAAGAGATGATATCTGAAGCATTATCATATCATATTGGATATGGATATCATATATTTAAATGATGGAACCTGAACAAAAATTTCACATAGACTCCTTACATATTTAGCTTAAAAATTATAAAACAAGCATTTCCAAAAGAAAACAGGCCCTCTATTTCTAGGGAACTTGAGTGAGTTGGATTAATCTCTGAATAAACTTCTTGGTCAAAGTTAGGCATCTGAAAAAGGGAACACAACCATCTGAAAAGGCACAACTTAAAACCACAGTGTTACATACACTGGTCTATATACCAGAAGTGGTGATTACTCATTAGTATTGACAAATGAAATGCAAACAACGGTCTAATCAATGGTTAATTCAGCTTGTTTCTGTGATGACTCAAGAACTCCAGGACCTATATTTTGACTTACATATATGATACTGACCCAGAGCATTCACTGCAATCTTTTCTTTCGACGAAACCTGTTTTAGGAGGCTGGAATGCCTTCTCACAGCTGGCTTCTGAAGTTTGGGGGTACTAAAATGATCACTTTTATCCAGAGACTTTTTGAGGCTTGTGATGCTCTTCAAGCTATGTGACGTAGACTTTGAGTCATGAATTTCAATCTTCTCTGAACTTTTCTTAAAGTTTATGCCATCCTTTGAATATGGTTCCCAGAATCCTATATCACTGCTATCAACCCCATTTAGGATTTTTTTTCTTTGCAAAGGATTTTTTGATCTTTTAAATTCAAGGTAATCATTATCCTCCATAACTTTATGATATTGGAGGTGTTTTCTATTTAACTTTGGGAATAATGATGGTTCACGTAGTCTGGAAGAGAAACTGCTTTTCATCCTATACTGTGGATAACATTCTGATATATTTGATAACTTTCTGTTTGAAGTAGACTCATCCAAGGCTGATGATTCCATAACTGCTAAGCAAGAGAAACATATTTAATTATTCTATTTACCTGTACCATTTGTAATAGTTTTTAAAAAGTAACAACTAAGTCCTCATGAAAACTATTCAAGAAATTATCAATTGCTTAAATAAACACAGTTTAAAAAGTTAAATAAGGTTAATATGTTGAAAAACTAACAGAGCTGATAACTAAGACTGAAATATTAACTAGGTTAAATATAATCTTCTGGGGGCGCCTGGGTGGCGCAGTCGGTTAAGCGTCCGACTTCAGCCAGGTCACGATCTCGCGGTCCGGGAGTTCGAGCTCCGCGTCAGGCTCTGGGCTGATGGCTCGGAGCCTGGAGCCTGTTTCCGATTCTGTGTCTCCCTCTCTCTCTGCCCCTCCCCCATTCATGCTCTGTCTCTCTCTGTCCCCCCCAAAATAAATAAACGTTGAAAAAAAATTTTTAAATATAATCTTCTGGTTTAATATATTTAAATTCTTTTATCCAAAGCTATTTGAAGTTACACCAAATCAAAAGTGATAGCCTACTGAAGTTTGTAGTTCTCATTCCCCACTCTGCCAATTTTGAAAGATTATAGGCTAAATATGCCAATACAGCTACAAATCCCTTAGTTATGAGCATACTGAAGTATAAGGAAGTTGGAGTGGGGAAATTTTTACTTATAAAATCAGAATACAGGGGCACCTGGGTGGCTCAGTTCGTTGGGCATCCCACTTCGGCTCGGGTCATGATCTCACTGCTCATGGGTTTGAGCCCCACATTGGGCTCTGTGCTGACATCTCAGAGCCTGGAGCCTGCTTCAGAATCTGTCTCCCTCACTCTCTGCCCCTCCCCCACTCACGTTCTGTCTCCCTCTCTCAAAAATAAACATTAAAAAAATTGTTTTTAATTTAACATCAGAATACAAATATTTACTCTCCTAAAGATTCTCAGTACTTGTGGGAAAAAATAGTTTATATATAAAATAACCTCTTCAGAAAGATATTAATACAATGTCCCACTGGGGCTTCCTTTATAAAATTCATCTGACGGCTCAGAATAGTACCTTACATTTGAATAACACATTTTAAAGTATTTCAAATGTTATAATACTTGATTTTATGATAGACTATTATTCTCCTCTTAGAAGTTTAAAATATGTTTGATCATTGAAGGCAAAACTTATAAAACATTGTCCGAAGCTTTCAGTGTGTATAGTGGTAATACATAATAAAATTACAGCTTAACGGAGGGAGGGTAAAAAGGTCTATATAATGGTAAAACTTCTATATTCCACTTGAAGTGGTAAAATATTTATTTTAGTATACTAGAAAAGGTTAAGTATGTATACTATAATCCTTAAAACAACCACTGGAAAAATACAGAGATATAGTGAAAATACATATGGAATAAATTCACATACTAAAAAAATGCTCCCCAAAAAAGAAGGGATAAAATGGTTGAAAAACAGAGGAAAAAATAGAAAACAAATAATAATATGGTATACCTGGTCTGAATGTATAAGTAATTACATTACATATGATTTAAACACTCCAATTAAAATATAGGAATTATACAAATAAATACAAAAAACATCACCCAACTCTGTGTGGTTTACAAAACACTTCAAGACTGGTGATATAAGAAGGTTAAAAGTAAAAGGATGGAAAATACTTACCATCTAAGCACTAATCAAAAGAAAACTGGAGTTATATTAGAATCAGAAAAAGTAAACTTGAGAGAAAAGAAAATTACCAGTGATCACATACATATTGCATAATGATAAAAGAATCAGCTCACCAAGAAGATAGAACTATTCTAAATGTGAATTCACCTAGCAACAGAGCTTCAAAATGCATGAACCAAAACCTGACAAAACTGAACGGAGAAATAGACAAATCTACAATTATATTTGGAGACAATGTTCCTTTCTCTATAACAGAACTAGTAAAAAAAATCAGCAAAGAGGGGCGCCTGGGTGGCGCAGTCGGTTAAGCGTCCGACTTCAGCCAGGTCACGATCTCGCGGTCCGTGAGTTCGAGCCCCGCGTCGGGCTCTGGGCTGATGGCTCGGAGCCTGGAGCCTGTTTCTGATTCTGTGTCTCCCTCACTCTCTGCCCCTCCCCCGTTCATGCTCTGTCTCTCTCTGTCCCAAAAAATAAATAAACGTTAAAAAAAAAAAAAATTTTAAAAAAATCAGCAAAGATACAGAAGAATGAATAACATGAATTATTATGCATGGGAGTGGGTATGTGATTATTAGGAATATCTATGTCAGAAAAGAATAATTAATGAAAAAACTTCTACATCAAAGACAAAATTAGAATTCAAAATAAACTTTGTTTTTTTTTTTTTTTTAATTTTTTTTAACGTTTATTTATTTTTGAGACAGAGAGAGACAGAGCATGAACAGGGGAGGGTCAGAGAGAGAGGGAGACACAGAATCCGAAACAGGCTCCAGGCTCCGAGAGGTCAGCACAGAGCCCGATGCGGGGCTCGAACTCACAGACCGTGAGATGATGACCTGAGCCGAAGTCGGACGCTTAGCCGACTGAGCCACCCAGGTGCCCCTCAAAATAAACTTTGAAACGTTCAGGTAAAAATAGCAAATTGAACAGCCTTCAAACACTCCATTTAAATTTTTTTTTTTTCAACGTTTATTTATTTTTGGGACAGAGAGAGACAGAGCATGAATGGGGGAGGGGCAGAGAGAGAGGGAGACACAGAATCGGAAACAGGCTCCAGGCTCTGAGCCATCAGCCCAGAGCCTGACGCGGGGCTCGAACTCACAGACCGCGAGATCGTGACCTGGCTGAAGTCGGACGCTTAACCGACTGCGCCACCCAGGCGCCCCAAAACACTCCATTTAAACTAAGGAATTTTGGGGATGCCTCGGTGGTCCAGTCAGTTAGGTGTCCAACTTCAGCTCAGGCCATGATCTCGCGGTTTGTGAGTTGGAGCCCCACATCAGGCTCTGTACTAACAGCTTGAAGCCTGGAGCCTGCTTTGGATTCTGTGTCTTCCCCTCTCTCTGCCCTCCCCGGCTCGCTCTCTCTCTCTCTCTCTCTCTCTCTCTCTCAAAAATAAACTAAAGGAATTTTTAAACCATCACAAATCCATAATAACAAAAAGAAGAGGAAAAGAAACTACTACAATTAAATTTTGGAATCTGGAAAGCGGATGAACTTAGTAGACCTGAAAAGGCTGAACCATAAGGCAGAATGGGGAAAGCCAAGAAGCAACCCAATTCATAACACAAAAACTCCAAAAGCTCATAAATTAGTAGCATTTAGGTACGTCTAAAAGTGAGGGTAAGAGTGAAGCTAAAAAGAAAGAACTGGTTAAAATCCCTTTAAGTAGTAATTTGATACCTAGGGTCTCTTCACACGGCCAGATATTCACTTTTATCCACTGGGCACAGCCAGTTATTGATCTTCTCCTACTCCAGCAGGAAAGTGACAATTCATCAGAAAGGGTTAAACACAAGGTCTCTGGATTATGGAATACTAAACACAATAGAGGGTAGGAGTGTTACCTGCAAAACTCGGAGGGAGGCTTACACTGAATAATGGGAACTTCAGTCTTTCGTCTTATTTAACACCTGGAATTCTATGAAGCAAGGCTATACCTCCGGGAAGGATATTCAAAGTTTCTTTGAACACTCTGACCATCTCAAAAGGAAATATACCCTAAAGACAGTCATATTAAGGGTTTTCCAGGCAAATAGCCCAGCCAGACCAGCCGATGATAGCAGGGTTTCTCAATCTCAGCAGTACTGGCATTTTGAGACAGATACTTCTTTTTTTTTCTTTTTTTTTTTAAATTTTTTTTCAACGTTTATTTATTTTTGGGACAGAGAGAGACAGAGCATGAACGGGCGAGGGGCAGAGAGAGAGGGAGACACAGAATCGGAAACAGGCTCCAGGCTCTGAGCCATCAGCCCAGAGCCCGACGCGGGGCTCGAACTCACGGACTGCAAGATCGTGACCTGGCTGAAGTCGGACGCTTAACCGACTGCGCCACCCAGGCGCCCCAGAGACAGATACTTCTTTATTGAGAGAGCTGTCCTGTGTATTGTAGGATACTCAGAAGCATCCCTGGCCTCTCATCACTTGATGCCAGTAACACAGATTGTGATGACCAAAAATGTCTCCAAATGTTTCCAAATGTTCCTGGGGGAAGGGGAAGTTCAGGGTGGGGGGTGGGGGAAATCTCCAAATCATCTCTGGTTAAGAATCACTATCCTACAGCTCATAATCAGCTAGTTTTGCCCTCAGTCTCAGAGCTTCCAAATAGCTTTTGAGTTCACCATTCTCAAATATGAGTAGACAACCAAAGATCACCAGACATTTGAGGAACAGTTCTACAATGAAAAACAAACAGAAAAAAATACCTTGGAGGAGACAGAATATGAATGAAAAAGGAAATCTCGAAAGCACTGCAACAGAAGTTCGTAGTTGCAACAGAAGATATTGTTTGTGGAACAATAGAAATGCCCATGAAATAAGAGGAGGCTATTATAATACAATAACAGAGGGGAAAGAAATTATTGGAAATTTAAAAGTACAAATGAAAAACGAAATAGAAGCATTGGAAGATAAATTTAAGGAACTCTCTCAGAAGCCACCTGGGTGGCTCAGTCAGTTAAGCATCCGACTCTTGATTTCAGCCCAGGTCATGATCTCACAGTCGTGAGACTGAGCCCTATGTTGGGTTCTGCGCTGGGTGTGGAGCCTGCTTAAGACTCCCTCTCCCTCTCCCTTTGCCCCTCTTCCACTCCCACTCGTGTAATAAATATAAATAAATAAATAATAAATAAATAAAGCATAACAAAGAGATAAGAGAAAAAGGTTAAAAAAAAAAAAAAAGGAATCATCCCATTATGTCACATATCCAAATATCAAGATTTCCACAGAGACAGAAAAAATAGAGGAAAGGAAATCATCAACAAATTATTTTAATTTTCCAGAATCAAAGGACGCTGTATTCAGCACAATCGTTACAAAGAAACTTCTTTCCAGGAGACTTTCAGAAGACTAGAAAATATCCTATATGCTTGAAAAAAAAAAAAAATCAGTGTCAAAGTCAAGAGTCAGAAAATTTTGCACTTCAATGGCAATACTGAAAACTAGAAAACATAGAAAATTATTTACAATCTAGAATTCTGTACCCAAACCATCCATAAAATACGAAGACAGAATCTGTCATAGGAGGAGAGAAGTGAAAAGTCTCCAGCATGTTAATGAAGAAAGATCTCAAGATGACAGTTGCACACAAAATGTAGAGGGCAACAAATTCATACTGAAGAACATCAAAATACTCTAAAGAAGATTTCTTCAAGAAGACAAAACTACTAGAATACCTTGTGCAGACAAACTTACGAAGAGGATATTTAGACAGTTGGCAGAGTTTAAGCTTCAATCAGTAATATATATACTTTTTTTTTAAACCAAGCAAATAAGTAAGTAAGACAACTCAAAGAGGGAAAAATTGTACAGAAAGAGAAAGTAGCCACAAGATACTTACATGTGGCTCAGCAGTGAATAGTGTGTACATAAATATATTCACATAAATACAGAATTAAAACTTACTCAATTACCCTATGACTATATTAGGAGGATGGATAGGTATGGGAAGTGGATGTGGTGGGGACAGGGAAAATGAAACAGAGCTAAATCCTTATTTTTCATATTAGGGAGTTTACTAGGTCTACCCAAAATTTAAAAAAATCAACAAGAAGCAATACAAACATGTTATTTACAGTCATGAAAACAAATATCAGGTAATCAGCTAAAATGTTTGCCTCTGGAGAAACTGAGGAAAGGATCAGGCAAGAGGCTGCTCTATTTGTAGCAAGTTTATTAGAACTATATAATTCTTTTTTTTTAATCTTTTGAAATCTTTATTTATTTTTGAGAGAGGCAGAGACAGACTGTGAGCAGGGGAGGAAGAGAGAGAGAGGGAGACACAGAATCCGAAGCAGCTGAGGATCTCACGAACCGTGAGATCACGACCTGAGCTGAAGTCAGACGCTCAACCAACTGAGCCAAATTGAGCTTAAAATTATACACATAGATAATCTTGACCAAAGGATGTCCGGACAGAGAAAGAAAAGGGAGTGACACCATGTGCAACAGGAAGAGATTTTTAAAAACGTACTTAATGAAGAAAAACAAAACTAATCATGAATGATACTGAATAATATACTAAAAACAATTTTTAAAAAATGTTTTAATGTTTATTTATTTTTGAGACAGACAAAGCACAAGCAGGGGAGGGTCAGAGAGAGAAAGGGAGACACAGAATCTGCCTCAGCCTCCAGGCTCTGAGCAGTCAGCACAGAGCCTGATGAGGGGCTTGAGCTCACGGACCATGAGATCATGACCTGAGCCGAATTTGGACATTTAACTGACTGAGCCACTCAGGCACCCCTATATTAAAAATTTTTAACTGTCAATGTCAGGATGTCAGAATGACCCACAAGTTGCAAATTACGTTTTTTTTTCTTAGTGTTATTATTTTGTTTTAAAGTTGACTTCATGTTGCAAAATATTAAGGGAAAGATAAAAGAAAATTATGGTAGTTACATAATCAATACTGATTAGGTATGTTTAGGATTTAAACTTTTATCTAAAGAGTTAGAGTTTAGAGTTATCTATGGGGGGGGGGTGCACACGGGTGGGTCAGTCGGTTAAGCGTCCAACTTCAGCTCAGGTCGTGATCTCGCAGTGTGTGAGTTCGAGCCCCGCGTCGGGCTCTGTGCTGGCAGCTCAGAGCCTGGAGCCTGTTTTGGATTCTGTGTCTCCCCCTCTCTTTCTGCCCCTCCCCCGCTCACGCTCTGTCTCTCTTGCTCTCAAAAAATAAATAAAACATTAAAAAAAAAATTTTAAAGAGTTAGAGTCATGGGGTCAGAGAAGGCTTTCAGAGTCCATATGATAAAACCTACAAATTAGGATTTAATTTAAAGGCAACTTATTTATAAATAATACTTGCTGTAGCAACGAGAGCTCACTTACAAAAATCTTCATACTGGTGCTGTAGTTCATCCAAAATAAATAGAATATCTCTAATATCCACCATGTGGTTACCTGTAATAGAAAGAGTAAGTTCAAGTACTGTTATTTCTTTTTTGAACACAAATCTAGTTTCCATCCCATTCTAATACAAAAACAACACAGAGATGTGTGAAAGTAGGAACAGAGGTTGTGAATAATATCTAGAATTGTTAATAGCTCAGTACACACTGAAACATAAAAGACCATTATTGTCTTTTTCCCTTAATAAAAGAGTTTCCCATCAAAAGAAATTAGTCACATTTTAAGCTCCACAGCTAGGTAATCAGGTTAATATTTCATTCATTTAATAAATAGTGTTTTGAGAATTTACTATAGGTAGAATTTCAAGTTTTAGCTCTTTTGTCTTTCTCACTGGATTGTGAGCTCTTCAAGAGTACAGGATGTCATTTGTTTCCCCAATGCCTAGCAAATTATATACTTCCTAGCACTTAAAAACTAATTTTTTTGAGGGGCACCTGAGTGGCTCAGTCAGTTGAGTGTTTGACTCTTGATTGGGGCTCAGGTCATGATCTCAGAGTTCATGGGTTCGAGCCCCACGTTGGGCTCTGCGCTGACAGTGCAGAGCCTGCTTGGGATTCTCTCTTTCCTTCTCTCTCTGCCCCTCTCCCACTTGCACTGTCTCTCTCTCAAAATAAATAAACAGACTTTAAAAAAATTATTTTTTAAAAATTATTTTTGATAAAACAGGGAGGGGGACAAAACATAAGAGACTTGTAAACATGGAGAACAAATTGAGGGTTACTGGAGGGGTTGTGGGAGAGACGGTGGGCTAAATGGGTAAGGGGCACTAAGGAATCTACTCCGGAAGTCATCCTTGCGCTACATACTAACTAATTTGGACGTAAATTTAAAAAAATAAAAAATTAAATTAAAAAAATATTTTTGAATGAATAAATATACTAAAGGCTGTAAAGAATCATGCAATGTCTACATTGTGGATAGCAGTAAACCATTTACTTGGCGTCTTACACATGTACAGCACTCCCATAATTATAACTTCCTACCATTCCTGCCCTTGCCTCTGTCTCAAACCATTTTCCTTCTTGGACAGTGTATGACAGAGAATGGGGTCAGAGACAGTGACCTCAAATAATGTTGTTCCAATTGGACACCCAATAGTTCTTGCCTCCAAATGTCTGGCTTCGCTTGACATCCAAGGTGAGTGAGAAAGACCAGGTGTTGACTTACCTACTTATAAAAATACTAGGGGGGCGCCTGGGTGGCGCAGTCGGTTAAGCGTCCGACTTCAACCAGGTCGCGATCTCGCGGTCCGTGAGTTCGAGCCCCGCGTCGGGCTCTGGGCTGATGGCTCAGAGCCTGGAGCCTGTTTCCGATTCTGTGTCTCCCTCTCTCTCTGCCCCTCGCCCGTTCATGCTCTGTCTCTCTCTGTCCCAAAAATAAATAAAACGTTGAAAAAAAAAATTTAAAAAAAAAATACTAGGTTCGTTCTTCAGCCTATGCCTAAAAAATCAACTATTCAGTTATAAGCATAAGCAAAGACCCTGAAAAGAAGATGCCAGTTTTTAAAGTGCCTTTTGAGTCCAAGAATTATTATATACACTATGGTTTCGGTGTTGGGTAAGATTGCTTCATTCTGCTTCTTTAAAAATTGGTAAGCTATGTCAGGTCCAGGACTTTAAATCACTGCAAAGCAAGTAAGTATTTGACCAACCAAAGAAGTGCTAGCCCAATTGATGTTAAGTTGTCTTCTGATTAGAACTGCTTCTTACATTCTGGGTTTTTGTTTTGTTTTGTTTTGTTTTGTTTTGTTTTGTTTTGTTTTAATTTTTAATGTTTCTTTATTTTTGAGAGAGACAGAGACAGAATGCAAGTGGGTTGGGGCAGAGAGAGAGGGAGACACAGAATCTGAAGCAGGTTCCAGGCTCTGAGCTGTCAGCACAGAACCTGACATGGGGCTTGAACTCATGAGCCACGAGATCATGACCTGAGCCGAAGTTGGACGCTTAACTGACTGAGCCACCCAGGCGCCACTCTTACATTCTGTTTTTTTATTTTCTTGGTACTTATTCTCATTCTGTTCTTGGTTGTGGTTCTAACACCCCAGTGAACTTCTGGAACTTCTGTAGAGTCCATATCCCAAGTTCTTAGATCAAAGCATAAGTCCTAAAATCATTCAAGGCTTCAGCCCTCAAACTCCTGAATTTGATCAGTGAAAAGTATTCTGTTGGATCATCCATAAATTAATCCAATGGAGAAGGCTGTATTGTTTATATCTGGTCTCTACTTAAAGAACTCCCCTTTCTGGAAAGAGGTCCAACATTGCAGTGAGCATGCAGTAGCCAACCATTTACAGATTTACTAGCTCTCGCTCAAATTTATTCCTTCTTCTATGCAATGACAAACATTTCTCACACACCTCTAAGACAAATACTATCCATTTATATAGTCTCTGGTGGCCAAATAAGCATTACAGAATCTGAAATTACTATTTTGACCCCTACCTAGCTTATCAAAACCTCAATGAATAATTCCTGGTTGAGACTGAGACAATCAGTATAGTTACAGGTAGCATTTACTTCATAAGAGAAGTTCAAAACAGCTTCCCACTCTTACATTTGTCCTTCTGGAGGAAGCTCATATTGGAACTTTCCTTTCCATTCAACCTGGAAAATGTAACTATCTAATGTGAAAAAAAATTATCCTCATCATCAAAGTCATATTCAGGGCAACATTACTTTGAAGGTGTAAAATGACTATTAACACATTTCCATAATCTCCACAATAGCTCCACAATATCAAAGACCTTCTCATCAAAAATCGTGCTAGTTACTACTTTTCACCCAGTTCAATTACTAGATCGGTAAATACCACGAGAGAAAAAACTACTGCACCAATATCCTATCTCAGAAACCAAACTACCAGAACTGTCACACAGTGATTTTCCATATTCCTCTTGCCAGATCTTAATGAAGCAAATGCTTGTTGGACTTCCTTGCAAATTCCAGCGGCATTCCTCTTCATCATGCATACTCATGAAGATATTCTCCATGGTATCAGTATTGCTCCAAAAAACCAAACCAAATACAAAAACAAGATGTTAAAACAGTACCTATACCAGGGTGCTACGGCTTCCACTAGTGGGATAACTGACTTATATCACTCCTTACTTCAAAATTCTGTCACAGAAGAATCCATATCCACTACCGGGGTAACCCAAAACTTTTGGCATTCTGAGGGTGTCCTTTCCTTTAATGTTTAAGTAAAATAGCCCCGACCCCACACCATACATTATATGAACAGCAATCAATACTCCCTCCAAAATTTGAAGATTCCTGAGTGCTTTATACGCTGGCAGTTGATTTTCGTTTTGTTTTCTATTCCCGTGGACTCCTGATCTCTCTCACATTATCACATCCTATAGGTGCTATCTTCTCTCCACCCCAAGCCTACCTAACACAGAACCTACAGACCTTTTTCCTTGAAAAAGAAAATAGACCCACCATATGACTAACACAAGGCTATTGTATATAACCAACTCTTACTAGATAACTTGAAATTAATGAGAGTCAGGGATTTCTTTATAGCACAGCAAGCACTACATAGTATTGTCCTAGAGTTCTACAGCCACTCTCTATTGATTGCTAGAACCCCATCCACTCTCAGGTTCCCTCAGTGTTCCTCTTCCAGCTGCCGATTAGCCACTGTTGTATTCTAAGTTCCTGTCGTTTTCTTATATAGAGTACTTTACCTTACCTTTTTGCTCAAACTAGGTATCTCCCAATAGGCTTTAGCTCTCATAATCAAACATACCTGTTAAAATGATTTTCCTAGTCAAAAGACAAGGACCTCCCCAATGAGGAATTTTACCTTAAGTCACAGCCAGGTTATTAAAAATGACAAAATGAAAAAATCTTATTCTCTCTGGTTGGAGGAGATGGAGTGAAGGGTGAGACTTATTAATTCATTCAACATATATTTGTTGAGCAGTTAATATGTGCCATAAGCACTGTATGGAGTACTGAGGATACAATATTGAGCAAAAGTACACATGATATCTGCTTTCTTGGTATTTCGTCTTATCTGAGATACAGATCTTCACAAAACAATAAGAAATAGGGGTACCTGGGTGGCTCAGTCGGTTGGGCATCTGATTTTGGCTCAGGTCGTGATCTCGTGGTTTGTGAGTTCGAGCCCCGCATTGGGCTCTGTGCTGACAGCTCAGAGCCTGGACCCTGCTTCAGATTCTGTGTCTTCCTCTCTCTCCCTGCCCCTCCCTCACTCACACTCTATTTCTCTCTCTCAAAAATAAACATTGAAAAACTTTTTAAAAAATATAAGAAATAAAAGTTGCAACTGTGATTAGTGCTGTGAGAGTGTATGAGAACTTGACCTAGTCAGAAAAGTCATGGAAGCATCCTTAAAGAATAGAGTTGAGTTTAGATCCAAAGTATAAGTAGTAATTCACTAGGAGGGGAAGAATGCTCCAGGAAAAGAAAAGACTATATGTAAAGGCTATGGCAGGAGGAAGCCTGGTATATCACTGAAACTCTAAGAAGGCACAGTAAGCAAAGCAGAATGTGGTCTGAGATGAAGCTGGAGATCTAAGGTAAAGGCCAGACATTGCAAGTCCTTGTACGTGACCTTAAAGGGCTCTTCATCCCAAGAAGTATTATTAGAGTTTATGCAAGGAGGTAACATGATCAGATGTGTGGGGTTTTTTTATTTTTTTTATTATGTTTATTTATTTTTGAGAGGGGAGGAGGGGCAGAGAGAGAGAGGGAGACAGAATCCCAAGCAGGCTCCAGGCTCCGAACTGTCAACACAGAGCCCAACATGGGGCTTGAAACCACAAGCCTGAGATCATAACTTGAGCCAAAGTCGGACACTTAACTGACTGAGCCACCCAGGCACCCCACAGATGTGTGTTTTGAAAAGATCATTCTGTCCATAGTGTTAAGGGGGATAAGACTGGGTGTGGGTGGGGGCACCTGGGTGGCTCAGTCGGTTGAGCGTCTGACTTCGGCTCAGGTCATGATCTCACAGCTCGTGAGTTCGAGCCCCCCGTTGGGCTCTGTGCTGACAGCTCAGAGCCTGGAGCCTGCTTCGGATTCTCCCTCTCTCTCTGCCCCTAACCCACTCGCATTCTGTCTCTGTCCCTCTCAAAAATAAATAAACATTAAAAAAAAAAAAAAGACTGGATGTGGGTGGACTTGTTAGGATGAACAGTGATGGTCCTAAGGAAAAATTATGGTAACTCGGACTAAGGTAATGGTGGAAAATAGAGAGATTTAAGAGATATCTAGAAGTTTAAAATAATAGTAATTCACAACGGTTGCATGAGGAGAACAGAGAAAACAGAGTTGCCAAGGATAATTCCCAGGTTTCTGCTTCCTATTTCTTGAGACTATTCTAGTGCCAATAGGTTCTATTTAATTCCTACAACAATCTATGATATCAGCATAATTTTTCAGTTTAGCTCCCCAAGTACAAAGCCTGGAAATCCAGACCAGAATTCCATAAGCCAAAAAAAAAAAAAAAAAAAAAAAGCCACAGTGGTTTCATATGTAATTTCTGTTGCTTCTGGTAGAGCATGCCCTAAAGGCTATTTAATAATATGACTTGAGATTAAGCTTTAAAATCCCTATTTTATGGGCATCTTTATGCTCCAGAACATCCCTCCACTTATGTCTATCAACCCAGAACTCACCATAAATGACTACCTACTAAAATTCATGCAGCCTGGTTCTATCTTCACAGTACATCCCAGCCACCAAAGACCCCCTAAAAGCCACCACTGACAAATGACAAAAACCTGTGGAAGCCCATGGAAAAGGATGCCATGTCTGATAATGTTCCTGCCATATTTACACAAACTGTTCCCTCAGTCTAAAATGTCTTTCATTACCACCTTCATTACCACCTTCAACCAACTAACCCCTATTGATCCTTCAAGATTTAGCTCAGACATCACATCCTCTGATGATCTTTCCCTGGTGTTTCCAGTATACATTTGCAGCCTAACTACATTCTATAACAGTATTTGCTATACAACATTATCATTTTCATTTTATTTGACTCTTTCCACACTAGAATGGGAACTCCTTTGGAAAAAGAAATGTGTTCTATTCATCTCTGTATCACCTTGCATAGTTCCAAGCACAGTAGATATTAAATGACTATCTGACTCATTAAATACATGGATAATCAATGAATCAATCGTTTATCAATCCATTATTATCAGACACCCCCTGGTGACATATAAACATATAATACAAAACATCTGCTAAATATCTCCATAATGTTTTTTTAAAAATCTACATTTTGCAAAGAGTAACTGAATAGCATGAGAAGATTGTGTAATCAAAGCTATCTAATAAAGTTAAAAATTCAAGAAATTTAGGTCTCCTAATTTGTGAAGCCAATGCCCTTGACATTAAAGAAACCATCTCTCCACAAACAAGAAATGGAAAAGAGAGGAACGTTTGAAAAGAAAATAAATACATTTTTTTCTTACATTTTTATCAAACATACCAAAATCTAATAATTTTAGAAATTTCTCATTTAATTTTTCTAGACTATCTCTTACCACAGACACCAGTAAGCAATGTTGATAGGTGGCAAGAGGTAAGAATCAAGAAGGAGAGATGAAGGATGAATCAGAACACTGATATCCAAGAAAGATATATTTACATAGTAATTCAAATAACTCACTGTCTATACTAGCATGTTTTATCACTTCCTGAAAAGTTTCAGGAATTACAGGAATATCCATGCTATCCAAAACAGCAGCCAGTTCATCAGTCGCAACTCGACCACTTTTTATCCTACAGAAAATCTTCAAGGCATTCTGGAATGCTGCAAAAATATAATAAACAAAGAAGTTATTTTATCATGAGAATCAACAGCTTTTCTTGGAGGGGCTGATTTTGTGTCAATAGCCTACCAGGGTACAATACCTTTCCATAGGCATAGGGTTTTCTAAAAATGTACCTGCAAGTAGGCATTTGCCCAATTCTGACCACATTCCTAATATAAAATGTAATTTTTGCTATTATCACTACTGATATAATATTAGCAAAGATAGGTGCTATTTATTGAATGCTATTTATATGCCAAACATTGTGCTAAAAGCTCTGGATTATCTCATTATACTATATTCACCGCTTAGTTAAGCCTTGTAACTAAAATAATTTCATATCTATCAGTGGTATAATCTATAATAGCAAGGCAGCTTAATCTAAAATTTGAGGGCATCATTAATTGTTTTAAAATGTAATTTAGAAAAAATAGTGTAAAAGAAAGAACAGAACAGATGCAAAATTTCTCTTCAGATTTTTTTATATTACAAAGAGTTTAGCAATGGTTTAACCACTATTTAAAGGTCTTCTATTTCTCCATAGAAACTTCATTTTCTTATGCTAACAGTCCTTAACATCAAAAATGAATTGGAAAGATTTGCAACAATATGGATAGAACAAGAGTGTATTGTGTAAGTGAAATAAGTCAGTTAGAAGAAGACAAATAGGTTTTCACTCATATATGGAATTTAAAAAACACAACAGATGAACATAGGGGAAGGAAAGGAAAAATAAGATAAAAACAATAAGAGACTCTTAAATACAGAGAACAAACTGAGGGTTGCTGGAGGGGAGGTGGGTAGGGGGATGGGCTAAATGGGGGAGGGGTATTAAGGAGGGCACTTGTTGGGATGAGCACTGGGTATTCTATGTAAGTGATGAATCAGTGGGTTCTACTCCTGAAACCAATACTACACTGTATGTTAACTAATTTGACTTTAAATAAATAATTTTTTTTTATTTTTTATTTTTTTATTTTTTTTTTCAACGTTTATTTATTTTTGGGACAGAGGGAGACAGAGCATGAACGGGGGAGGGGCAGAGAGAGAGGGAGACACAGAATCGGAAACAGGCTCCAGGCTCTGAGCCATCAGCCCAGAGCCTGACGCGGGGCTCCAACTCACGGACCACGAGATCGTGACCTGGCTGAAGTCGGACGCTTAACCGACTGCGCCACCCAGGCGCCCCTAAATAAATGATTTTTTTAAAATGAATTGGAAAGAACACAGCTAAATGAAAATATTCATATTAATGAGAGAATTTTCCCTAAACAGATGTCCTCCTTAAAATCTAAACAGATTGATACCTGCGTCCTAATGCTAAATTTAAGTGATCCTCAGACTACCGCACCCCTTAATTTGATAAGGAAACACAATTCCCATAATCCACTTCAGAGAGCAAATCACTTTTTGTCAGACTACATTTTCTCGGAATTCAGGATATAACGAGCCTACTGATCCACAAGTTCTTAGATTTGCACAGTCATGGAGGAAGAACTGGGCATTATTCACTCATCCAACCAACCAGTTGTTATTGACCAGGCGAGCAAAAGTAGCAGAGGAAGGACCTCTGAGAATCCTCTCCTCCATAAAAGCTGTGAGAACATGGACGCAAACTGTCAGAATCAACTTTTTTCAAAACTCTGGCTATAAATCAAAGGCTTAGAGTCATCCAAAGAGTGTTTTCTTTCAGAAAAACGGCTGAACCTCAGTAATCGTGAGCTTTGTGGCATTTTAGCTTGCCATTATTCCCATCTTACCATCCCAGCTTCCCAGGAGCCTTGAAAACTAAGAGCCTACCCTCATGATGAAAAACAGCAGCCTGACAGCCAATGGAGAAGAATGAGTTTGGAACTTCTTCAAAGCCCCATTCTCTAAGAACTCTCATTATTAGACCTGCCTTGTGGCTCCCTGGAAGACCCTACTTGCCAAGCTGCCTTATTTGACGGGACTCAAAGCTTGCCCAAGGCAAAGAGCCTTTTCCCTGGAAGTACTCCTCAAACACAATCAGAGGCAATTAGTTAACATTATAACTGTCTGAAGTGGTGGGTAATAGTTGGAGCAAGCACTGGATGTTACATGTAAATGATGAAGCACTAAATTCCACTCCTGAAACCAGTATTATACTATATACTAACTAATTAGTTTAAGTAAAAACTTGAGACAAATGAACCAAAACCAGTCAGATTCAGGAGCCTGGCTCTTAAATGCTATTGCTGCTCTTCCAATGACATACTAATATTTTTTAAGATTAAAAAAAAAGTTTTTTTTTTGGAGAGAGAGAAAGAACAGGGGAGAGGGGCAGAGGGAGGGAGGGACGGAGGGAGGGAGGGAGGGAGGGAGGGAGGGAGGGAGGGAGAGAGAGAGAGAGAGAGAGAGAGAGAGAATCCCAAGCAGGCTCCATGCTCAATGTGGAGCTTGACTTGGGGCTTGATCCCACAACCCTGGGATTGTGACCTGAGCCAAAATCAAGAGTTAGATACTCCACTGACTAAGCCACCCAGGGGCCCCGACACAATGATTTTTAAAAATCAAATAAACCCACAACTGTACAAAGAAGAAAGATAAAAGCAACACAAATTTCCCATCCAGGGCATGCAAAAAATGATGGATTTTGATTCATATCCTACTTGGATACCTTTCTATGTCTCTTTACGTTCATCAACGATTGTGAACATTTCACTCAATTAAGACAGTACATATAGTATACTGCCTTTTCACTAAAAATATGCCATGGACCTATTTACAAGTCAATAAATGTAGATTCATGCCATTAAAAAAAAAAAAAACAATTGGGGCAAATAATAGGCTAGCAAACAAGCTTAAAAGGAAAATCTGGGAAATGAGATGTCTTTGAAAAGTTCCAACATATTCCTGAGCATCTAGATGGCTGCACACATAAACAGGTCTGTACCCAGGAAAACCAGAGTAGGTTCTGAACTCTCAGGTCTGGCTTACGTTGAGGATATACACACGCAGAAAATGAAGGCTAAGGAAGAGTTGAAAACTATCTGTTTGAGTGTTGAAGGCATGCCCCAATGCACACATAGGGTCCCTCTGGTTCTCCTCTACCTAATAATTGGCAACTAATTTTGCCTTAAAAGGCACTTAAGGACACAAGCATACATGTATAAACTATAATGTGAAAATAAATATGTATGAAATATAAGAAAAGATATTCATTGTGAAAGTGTCTATACTAGGAAGATAATTAGAATCAATAAAGGATTAAATAAATTATAGTATATCTACATTTTTCAGACACCATGCAGCTATTAAAAAATAAAAGGATCGAGCACTTCGGTGGCTCAGTTGGTTAAGCACCCGACCCCTTATTTTGGCTCAGGTCATGACCTCATGGATGCTAAGATCAAGCCCCACATCAGGCTCTGCACTGACAGCATGGAGCCTGCTTGGGATTCTGTCTCCCTTACTTTCTGCCCTTCCCTCACTTGCTCTGTATCTCTCTCTCTCAAAATAAATAAAAATAAACTTAAAAACAATTTTTTTTTAAGTAAAAGGCTGACCTACACTTACTGGCACGGGGAAAATTTTCCAAGACATATTACTCAGTTAAAAAAAAAAAAAATCATGCTAGACAACAAAGTACATAGCATGATCCCTTTCTCTTAAAGTATAAGATGATCATATTTTCCCCTTTTATTTTCTTAGGGTCTCTTGATTTCTACCTGTATGCTTGATCTTTTCACTTGCCTCTATAAGACCCAGGTACTCTAGTTCTCTTCTGCCTAGTAACTGATAACTCATTTTCTCTTACAAAATATGTAATATGTAAATATTTATATACATTCATAAGTGCATATAATAAAAGATGCTAAAGTCAACATTAACTTTAAGATAGGAAGGATTAAAGAGGGTATTTTACATTTATATACTATTATATTGCTTGGATATTTTACTAAAAATAGTGTATTTGAGAATTAGGCATACTGTTTTAAGAGGAAGAAAAGAAATTTGGCACTTCTTGGTTGGTCTCAGAACACTGGACCATAAATAAAAAATAGGTCAAAATAGAAAACCAGAACTTCAAAAACAAAGGAATACATGATAGCTCAACTGGGGCTCGACAAGCAGGCCGTACTTAGGTACCCAAACACACTTACAAATCTATAGTCAAGAAAAAGCTATAAGCTGAAAACCAAGTAGACAAAGAGGAAACCCAGTGCTATAGGAGTTCATCAAAATGCCAAGTAGGAAGAAATTCAAAGAGGGAAAGCAAGCCAAGCATCACATCTATATTGCTAATTGATGCATACGGTAATGTATTAAATAACATTCACTACATTAATGAATAAACATTAAAGAGTTTTCTTGCCTCTTGCTTCTTATCCAGGTATATGAAGATTATCACATTCATATATCCTTGATTCCAAGAAAGTACAGGCTGGTTGACAGAAATATATAACCCCAAGGACAGATTATAGGAATTTGATCTTGCCTAATGGCAAAACCAAGGAACTGGTTTCTGTTTTGATTTGTTCTAACACAAAGAACTGTTAAAATTAGGTCACAAACCCTAGAGATTTCAGAATATTGGAAGCACTGTTTCTATCAGTAACAGGAATATTTCTTCCAATCACTTTCTTTGCTATTTACAGGAGTGTAAACTAAACGTTGTTAGGAGATCCATCAGTGTCTGAAACTTTTAGGGAGAAATACAAGCAGATTCCAAAGAGAGCAAAGAAAGTACTATTCACATTGGAGAAGAAAGCAGATATGAGATTTCAAAGGGAAAAAAGAAAAAAACCACATGAACAAAGAAAGGCCTGGAAACAAGAATGAAATTGGCATGTATAGACATTTGTGTCTCTAACTGGAGCACGGGGTTCTTGCCTGGAAAAGATTCTACCAAGAGGAAAGTGGCAAGAAAAATTATAAGGGGGTGAGGAGGTCAAGCATAAGGGTTTGGACCACATTCATTTCATCACAGGAAAAAGCATCTACATTTTTGGGCAGGAGAATGATATGACAAAAATCGTGTGTTAAGAAAATCTAGCCGTTGCATGCAGGAAAAAGTGGAGATTATGGATAGAAAATTAGGATACTGTGGACAGGTTTTTAGTGCCTTTTATGAAATAACTCGTGTCGAATTTTTCTCAACCTAGGCTACAGGGGAAAACACTATGTGAGAGATCTGAAAAAAACATAAATCCATATAACCATCCCACCCTAAAATCAGTGACAATCAAAATCATTCTTTTCTGCAATTTTGAAGAATCGTTTTTTTACCTGGATCCTGGGAGACCAAATAACAAAACATCATTCACAGTCTTAAGGAAATCTGAAAAATCCAGCATTCCATTAACTATAATAATGGTTCAGAAACAGAAGGAAAAAACCTGCATTAGCAAACTCATTAAGAATATAAGATAAAAATGCAAACTAAAAATGTGAGTAGAATTAACTGATAGTCTAGAGGAGCACTAACATTAAATATAGACTGTAAAAAGAAAACCTATCATAAAACATAATTACACATTTTAATTATGTAGTAAATAGTGCCCAGCAATAATCAAAATGATATAGACTAGAATTTAAGATACTGCAATATTCTTTACTCAAAGCTCTAATTTTTATACTTGTCATTAGATGCAAAAAAGTCATGCAACTTGTCAATTTTACATATATAATGGTTTTACCTGAAAAGAATAGGACTGATTTCATTGTGTTCTAGCTAAGACCCTCTATACCAGTGGTTTTAGGGGAGATTACAGATCCAGATGAGACTCTAATGAAAGCTTTGCCTCAAATCATTCCATCTCCTTCTCTCCTCTCCTCCTTTCCTCTCTCTCTCTCTCTCTCATTACACACACACACACACACACACACACACACACACACACACATGCATTGAACAAATGCACAAAATATTGCACAATATTAAAGTCTTCACCCAAAAAATCCTCTCATTTATCGTGCAAAAAGTAATGCCTATTTATTAAAAGAAAGAAAGAAATCTAAATTGTACAAATGAAAATTTCAGTAAGAAATTATTGCTTGGTTTGAATGAGAAGTTGAAATTATGGAGCTTTTTTTTCTGCATGATAATGCACA